>NW_021604605.1:1491533-1496277 GCF_004785775.1 Grammomys surdaster | reverse complement strand
TACTGACTCCTGAGTCATCCTAGAGGAGCCACTGCACTCAGAGCAGCAGACACCAAGATTAGAATCATAAGACTACAGAGACATCTGGACTCTGAGGAGCTCTGCAACAAGCAAGATAACTGGAAATACAGACTCCAGTCTTACACAGTGAGGGCAGGCAACACTAGAGTTAACCAGATGGCGAAAGGCAAGCGCAAGAACACAAGCAACAGAAACCAAAGTTTCTTGGCATCATCAGTAACCAGTTCTCCCAATATAGCAAGCCCTGAACACCCCATCACACCTGAAAAGCAGGATTCAGAATTAAAATCACTTCTCATGATGATGATAGAGGATTATAAGAAGGAATTAAGTAACTCCCTTAAAGAAATACAGGAGAGTACAAGTAAACAGATAGAAGCCCTTAAAGAGGAATCACAGAAATCCCTTAAGAAAATGCAAGAAAACACAAAGAAGGAATTAAACAAAAACATTCAGGATCTGAAAATGGAAATAGAAACAATAAAGAAAGCTCAAAGGGAGACAACCATGGAAATAGAAAACTTAAGAAAGAGACCAGGAGTCATAGACGCAAGCATCACCAACTGAATACAAGAGATAGAAGAGAGAATCTCAAATGCAGAAGATACGGTGGAAAATATTGACACAGTTGTCAAAGAAAATACAAAATGCAAAAAACTCCTAACTCAAAACATCCAGGAAATCCAGGACACAATGAGAAGACCAAACCTAAGGATAATAGGTATAGATGAGAATGAAGATTCCCAACTTAAAGGGCCAATAAATATCTTCAACAAAATTATTGAGGAGAACTTCCCTAACCTAAAGAACAAGATGCCTATAAACATACAAGAAGCCTACAGAACACCAAATAGAATAGACCATAAAAGAAATACCTCCCGTCACATAATAATCAAAACATCAGATGCACAAAACAAAGAAAAAATACTAAAAGCAGTAAGGGAAAAAGGTCAAGTAACATACAAAGGCAGACTTATAAGAATTACACCAGACTTCTCACCAGAGACTATAAAAGTCAGAAGAGCCTGGACAGACATCATACAGACCCTAAGAGAACACAATTGCCAGCCCAGATTACTATACCCAGCAAAACTCTCAATCACTATAGATGGCGAAACCAAGATATTCCATGACAAAACCAAATTTGCACAATATCTTCCCACAAACCCAGCACTTCAAAGGATAATTGATGGAAAACGCCAACACAAGGAGGGAAACTACAACCTAGAAAAAGCAAGGAAGTCTTCCAACAACCCCAAATGAAGATAACTATACAAACATAACTTTACCTCTAACAGCAAAAATAACAGGAAGCCACAATCATTTTTCCTTAATATCTCTTAACATCAATGGTCTCAATTCCCCAATAAAAAGACGCAGACTATCAGACTGGATACACAAACAAGACCCAGAATTTTGCTGCATACAAGAAACGCACCTCAGTGACAAAGACAGACACTACCTCAGAATAAAAGGGTGGAAAACAATTTTCCAAGCCAATGGTCCCAAGAAACAAGCTGGAGTAGCCATTCTAATATCAAATAAAATCGACTTTCATCCAAAATTAATCAAAAAAGATAAGGAAGGACACTTCATACTCATGAAAGGAAAAATCTACCAAGGTGAACTCTCAATTCTGAACATCTATGCTCCAAATGCAAGAGCACCTACATACATAAAAGAAACTTTACTAAAACTCAAAACACACATTACACCTCATACAATAATAGTGGGGGATTTCAACACCCCACTCTCAGCAATGGACAGATCATGGAAACAGAAACTAAACAGAGACACTTTGAAATTAACAGAAGTTATGAACCAAATGGACTTAACAGACATCTATAGAACATTTCATCCTAAAACAAAAGAATATACCTTTTTCTCAGCACCTCATGGTACCTTCTCCAAAATAGACCATATAATTGGTCACAAAGCAGGCCTCTACAGATACAAAAAGATTGAAATAATTCCTTGCATCTTATCAGATCACCACAGAATAAGACTGGTCTTTAATAATGACAAAACCAATGGAAAACCCACGTGCACATGGAAACTGAACAACTCTCTACTCAATGATGATTTGGTCAAGGAAGAAATAAAGAAAGAAATTAAAGACTTTGTAGAATTCAATGAAAATGAGGACACATCATACCAAAATTTGTGGGACTCCATGAAGGCAGTGCTAAGAGGAAAACTCATAGCTCTAAGTGCCTACAAAAAGAAACTGGAAAGAGCACACACTAACAAATTGACTGCACAACTAAAAGCTCTAGAACAAAAAGAAGCAAATACACCCAGGAGGAGTAGAAGGCAGGAAATAATCAAACTCAGGGCTGAAATCAACCAAATAGAAACAGAAAGAACAATACAAAATATCAATAAAACCAGGAGTTGGTTCTTTGAGAAAATCAACAAGATAGATAAACCCTTAGCCAGATTAACCAGAGGGCACAGAGACAGTATCCAAATTAATAAAATCAGAACTGAAAAGGGAGACATAACAACAGAAACTGAAGAAATTAAAAAAAATCATCAGATCCTTCTACAAAGGCCTATACTCAACAAAACTGGAAAACCTGGAAGAAATGGACAATTTCCTAGACAGATACCAGGTCTCAAAGTTAAACCAGGAGCAGATAAACCATCTAAATAGTCCCATAACCCCTAGGGAAATAGCAGCAGTCATTAAAAGTCTCCCCACTAAAAAAAGCCCAGGACCAGATGGTTTTAGTGCTGAATTTTATCAGACCTTCAAGGAAGACCTAATACCAATTCTCTTCAAACTATTCCACAAAATAGAAACAGAAGGAACACTACCCAATTCGTTCTATGAAGCTACAATTACACTCATACCCAAACCCCACAAAGACCCGACAAAGAAAGAGAACTTCAGACCAATCTCCCTTATGAACATCGATGCAAAAATACTCAATAAAATTCTAGCAAACCAAATCCAAGAACACATCAAAACAATTATCCATCATGATCAAGTAGGTTTTATCCCAGGAATGCAGGGATGGTTCAATATTCGGAAATCCATCAATGTAATCCACTATATAAACAAACTCAAAGAAAAAAACCACATGATCATCTCACTAGATGCTGAGAAAGCATTTGATAAAATTCAACATCCCTTCATGATAAAAGTCTTGGAAAGATCAGGAATTCAAGGCCCATACCTAAACATAGTAAAAGCAATTTACAGCAAACCAGTAGCCAACATCAAGCTAAATGGAGAGAAACTTGAAGCAATCCCACTAAGATCAGGGACTAGACAAGGCTGCCCACTCTCCCCCTACCTATTCAATATAGTACTGGAAGTCCTAGCCAGAGCAATTAGACAACAAAAAGAAGTCAAAGGGATACAAATAGGAAAGGAAGAAGTCAAAATATCGCTATTTGCAGATGATATGATAGTATACTTAAGTGACCCTAAAACTTCCACCAGAGAACTCCTAAACCTGATAAACAACTTCAGCAAAGTGGCTGGTTATAAAATCAACTCAAACAAATCAGTAACCTTCCTCTACATGAAAGATAAACGGACTGAAAAAGAAATTAGGGAAATGACACCCTTCACAATAGTTGCAAATAATATGAAATACCTTGGTGTGAATCTAACCAAGCAAGTGAAAGACCTGTATGACAAGAACTTCAAGTCTCTGAAGAAAGAAATTGAAGAAGATCTCAGAAGATGGAAAGATCTCCCATGCTCATGGATTGGCAGGATTAATATAATAAAAATGGCCATCTTGCCAAAAGCAATCTACAGATTCAATGCAATCCCCATTAAAATCCCAACTCAATTCTTCACAGAGTTAGAAAAGGAAATTCTCAAATTCATATGGAATAACAAAAAACCCAGGATAGCGAAAACTATTCTCAACAATAAAAGAACTTGGGGAGGAATCACCATTCCCGACCTCAAGCTGTACTACAGAGCAATAGTGATAAAAACTACCTGGTATTGGTACAGAGACAGGCAGGAAGATCAATGGAATAGAATTGAAGACCCAGAAATGAACCCACACTCCTATGGTCACTTGATCTTTGACAAAGGAGCTAAAACTGTCCAGTGGAAAAAGGACAGCATTTTCAACAAATGGTGCTGGTTCAACTGGAGGACAACATGTAGAAGAATGAAAATTGATCCATTCTTATCCCCTTATACAAAGCTCAAGTCTAAGTGGATAAAGGACCTCCACATAAAACCAGATACACTGAAACTAATAGAAGAGAAGGTGGGGAAGAACCTCGAATACTTGGGCACAGGGGAAATGTTCCTGAACAGAACACCAATGGTATATGTTCTAAGATCAAGAATTGACAAATGGGACTTCATAAAATTGCAAAGTTTCTGTAAGGCAAAGGACACTGTCAATAGGACAAAACGACAACCAACAAATTGGGAAAAGATCTTTACCAATCCTACATCTGATAGAGGGCTAATATCCAATATATACAAAGAACTCAAGAAAGTAGACTCCAGACAACCAAAGTACCCTATTAAAAAATGGGGTATAGAGCTTAACAAAGAATTTTCAGTGGAAGAAACTCGAATGGCCAAGAAGCACCTAAAGAAATGTTCAGTGTCCTTAGTCATCAGGGAAATGCAAATCAAAACAACTCTGAGATTCCATCTCACACCAGTCAGAATGGCTAAGATTAAGAATTCAGGTGATAGTAGATGCTGGCGAGGGTGTGGAGAAAGAGGAACACT
>NW_021604605.1:1441029-1476533 GCF_004785775.1 Grammomys surdaster | reverse complement strand
ATCTTAGCCATTCTGACTGGTGTGAGATGGAATCTCAGGGTTGTTTTGATTTGCATTTCCCTGACGACTAAGGATGCCGAGCATTTCTTTAGGTGCTTCTCGGCCACAGTCTTAAGCAAAGGCTTACTGAGTCAGTTTAGCCTCCTTAAAGCATCCCAGGATACAAGGGTGTATAGAGACCCACTTGTGCTCTGAATGGCAACGATGCTATTATTTTTTAAACTGGTCCATTCTAGGTGTTAGACTCCATGAATTCAAGACCCACTAACTGTCACCTTTCCTCTGAGAGACTGGCCCTCCCCTCCCGGAACTTCTTTTGTATGTAAAAGGATGGGAAAGGGCGTATCCCAGCAAGTGGGCACTTAGGCATCCTATAAGCAAAGCAGCAAGAACCTAAAACCTTGGCTTTCACATTGCCAAATCCTAGGAGACAGATGTGGAAGCCTGAGGAAGGGTTAACATCTCTAGTCATTCTAGGTTTGTTTCTTTAACTTCCAAAAGAACACAATGTAGCTTGATTGTTCTGGCCTATCTGTCTGGTGTCTGGCTTGGGGCCTCTCGTCTTTCGGAAACCAAAAATGTTTCCATGCCTGAGCCCTAGGTGAGGTTGCGGCGTAGGCCTATTCTCCAAAGCACACAGTAATGGGAATACCATCTGGTTGTGTCCTAGATAGAACGGAGCTTCTACTGTCCGCTTGCGTGCCACAAATACAATGAATGCGAAGCAACAGTTACGAATAACCTAACTTCTAAAAATCACTCCTTTTTCTTTGTCTCTATAGTAACTGGCTAGACAAAGGGCTGATTCTGACAAATGGGCCCATTTGGTGCTGTGTTCTCCCCCTTGTTACAGCTAAAGCACTGTGGGACGCACTCTCTGGAAGGTGCCCACCCCGACCCTGCGGCCGTTGGACCTGTGAAATTGGCTCCCAGCCAGACGCTTATGATAACTATCAAGTCCCTCTTGGTGACACGTTAACCAGTATCAACACTGGACTATCCTATCCTAAAACCAATCAACATTCTATCCAGAAAAGGGCTTTTGACAACCCTAAATACACTCACCTGGACTCAGAAAGTGCGGCATAACCGGCACGGTGATAGTCATGTCACAAAATGGCTGCTTCTAACCGCCGGCCCAAGTCCCCGGATGCAGGAACGCTTACGTCACAAATGGTTCTGAGAACCTCAGTGTCCCGGATGCAGGAAGAGCAGCGGCCTGGCTGTTTCCTTTCAGGTACTTCCCAAAATGGCTCCAAGGCCCCCAAGTTCCCGGATGTCTTTGCGGACATAGATTTCATTGTAGATGGTGACACAGAGACTTGAGGAGGCTTTTTCCCACATTCACGCTCAACTTTGATATAGGACCCTCACCAAGATACAAACTAGCTGACTCTTTAGGCTTGTGTGCTTGGGCTCTGAGGCCCTGATTTGCATATTTATCAAGCAAGGCATTTGTCCCCTCCTCTCTGGGAACCTTTAAGATAGACCCTGTGGGCTGATTTCCACCCCCACAGACTAGAGGGAGGGGAAAGGGCTCGTTTCCACAAGATCACATTTGGGGAAGCACACTCCACACTGACTGAACCATATATTCTTGGGACCCCACAGCTGAGCTTCTCCAGTCCACTCTCAGGACCTACTTTCTTCCTGCTATATAGGCAGCCCTTCCCTCAGGGAAAGCCTGAACCTGGTGCCTTCCAGAGTGCCTCCTCAAGGAAATGTAATGTGGACTGCACTTGTTCTTAGGCTGACCACAGGCACCAGCTGCCTCATTTGGTGACCAGCTCCCCTGCAAGGTCCATTTCTTTCCTCCTTAAGCACTCATCTCCACTCAGGGAGCAAGGCAAGGACCTCTTCCTTTCAGAAACCTCACAAAATGGTTTAGTTTCCCGGGAACCAGGATGTGGAAGCTAAAAGGTAGGAGATGGGCAGTCAGGGAGGCTTTCTCCAAGCTCCAGGCTCACACAATGTTCTCCAAGGGATTTGGGGATTTAGCTCGGTGGTAGAGTGCTTGCCTAGCAAGCACAAGGCCCTGGGTTTGATCCTCAACTCCAGAAAAAAACAAAAAATCAAAAATGGTCTCCAAATCATGGATGTGTTTGGGGAAACAAAGATCTACACAGGGCTTATCCTGACAAGTCAGGCCCCTGTAGATGCAGGAACATCTGCATGGTTGCTGCTGGATCATGCAAGGCCTTTGTATCTGGGCTGGACCTTCCATAATCCACCCCCTGTTCCCATGTTGTCCCTGAAATAGACTAGGCCCTCATATTCAGGAAATCTCAGAGATCATCACCTGTGTGCAGAGTCCTGGGATGCACGATGGAGCTGGGGACTCATGCATGCTAGAGGGTCACATCCTCATTCCAGGCTTACCTCAGGGGAACAGCTTCATTCATTTCAGTCCCTCTGTGTAGATCAGACTATCTCCAGACCATTGGGAGCCCTTACCTTGACTCCAGGTGACTGTAGCACTGTCTAATAATCAAGGAAGCCAGTGCCTGGCTCCTACAGATACTCTGAACCCAGAAGGGCCACAAGTGTGATTTGTCCAACCCAGTCTGTTGGTGCTCTGGGAAGGTGCATAGTTTGCTGAACCTCTACCTGGAGTGAGGCTTCCTCAGGCCACCCTCCAGTTCTCAGCTTGACTATGAAGGGACTCAGGCCCTCTGTACGCTAGGGGTCTCAGAGCTTGACTCCCACTCCCATAGTCCATGTATAAAGAGGTGAGCTGTCGAGGGAAAGGCTCACACCTAACCTGTGATTCCATTAGTTAAAATGTCTACACAACATAGGGACAGCTGGGTTAGGTGGAGTCATGCTATGCATGTTAGGGGCACTTCTGTCCACATCAAGTGTCCTTATGACTCCTGTAAAGGCCCAGGCCCTTTCTTTTTCACATACCTCAAGTGGTAACCTTAGATGAATGCTTTACTTCTCTCATCCTACGAGAGACCCAACTCAGTGACTGTCACATCTGAAAACATGCCCAGAGCCATCCTGGCCTGATAGCTGTGGAACAGGGTTTTCTGAGGTATCTTCTGTATTCTTGCATTGCCTCCACCCTATGCTCCATGAACTTTAGTCTCCATGGTCAAGACTCTCCCTCCCAGCACTCCTTTTCTGCTGAACAGGAAGAGTGCCTTATTCCTACTTGGCTGTGCCCTGTGTGCACAGGGCTGACAGCAGAGGCAGGGCTGAACTGTGAAGATTCTCTATGAGTGGATGGGTTTCCTCAGTCTTTTCCAAGCCCTTCCTTATTTTCCGCACTTCCTGGAGCCCTGCGGGACTTTATTCCAAAGTAATAGACTCCAGCGCCCTTTAAGGCCCCCCCCCCGTACACCTGTAGGTCAAAATGTCTAACTCTGGGTCTGAACTCTTTAGCCTCCTGCTTCATAAAGTCTTCTCACCACCCAGCAGTCTACTAGGAGAACCAGATGTGTCTGCTAAACCTGATTTCAGCTACTCTCCCCATGTCTGTTTCCAGATGAATACCATGTGACCTCAGTACATCCAGTTAACACATTCTATTCTATGGCCCATGCTGGTCCAATCAGAGTGGACATCTAGTGCAAATGTTTGCTCTTCCAGATGTGACAATGCTGTTTTATCCCAGATCCTTTAGCCTCCTCCCTGCTTTTTGCATGCAGTAATTTCCTCATCAAGCCCTTGGAATTCTACTCTATGTCTTAAAAAGTGTTCCCTCCAAGAACTTTGTAAGGCTTCTTTCTTACCAGCATTCAAGTCAGAGCTCAAGAAGTCCTGAGAAATTGGTTTTATGACCATCCTTTACAATGCAGCTAGCTTCACTGTCTCTCAACACCAAACAATAACCTGTTGTTCTTGTTTTTCCCCCACAGGCCACTGTAAATCTGTAAAATCATTTTATTTGTTGTCTTCTCTATTTCACTATGTAGGATATCTTACTCACTGTAGGAATTTTTTGGGTCATTTCAAATTCGATTTGCCACAGTGTAGGAAACCCACAAGTGATGACAGATATACTAAACAGAGAAACTGTCAGTCTGGACTCTCCACTCCACCAGTGAACACAGAGCCTCAGATCCAGGAGGACATTCTCCAGTCCTGACAGAAGGTCCCATTCATTCATGCATTGCTCAGGTGTTGTGGAGGATTTCTGTTGCTCATTTGATCACTTTCTTGCCCTCTTGAAGATGCCCTGAAACAGTTTCTTCCCCGTCTCTTTGGAAATTTTGCTGCTTCCATGAGCAACTGGTGAGGAGTTACCATTCTTAGGTATGCAGCTCTTCTCCCCACCCTGAATAAAGGTGAAATTGGTTCCTGACTTCATCTTTTGTCGCTCCCCAATCTGACCAGCAGACAGATGACAACGAACGCGGAGTTCTTCTTCTCAACACAGTTTATTCAGGAACCTTTACATTCAGCAAAAAGCCCCCAGCCTCTCCTCCACCACCCTTAAATCCCTCTGCCTTCTCCAATCAGAGCCTGCCACGTCGGTGCATGTGATAGGATAGCCAGTATCGTGAGATCCGACATTGCCCTATGTAGCAGATGGTCTCATTATGCATAGCAGTGTAGCAGTGAGCCTGCGCAATATTGCCTGTGGGCATGGCTTCTTCAGGGGCGTATGAGGAAGTCAGGTGTTAGCCTGAGGTGGCATTTTGGAATGGCGATTCAAACTGCGCTGTACAATCTTTATTTAGTCTTACTTTTCCTTCTGTCCAGAAACTCCAATATTTAAAGAAGAAATGGCTGTTTTGAGGATGATTTCCTTTCATTCTTAATTAGCTTTTGAGCAAAGAGAAGTATAAAATTAAATCAGTCTCTGGCAGAGTCTCAGGGCTAGAGGTCTTCAGGGGTAAGAAACACCTTTCCACGGCTCTGGGTGGAGGTGGAGAAGAAGGTATCTGCAGTAATGATATGGTGATTCATTTCCTCCCCTGGTTCTCCATATGAAATCAATGTCATGGGTCCTGATCTACATTTTTAGGAGACTGAGCTACCATGAATTTCTGAACTGTTTCTAAGCAGAGTTTAAACAAGGTGCTTTAGGGTAGCCAGATCTTTTCAGTATCAACATAAGGGAATTGATAGAGTGTCAGGTCTTCTTTGAGAAATAAGGATTTACACCTGATGGTAGTATTATGGAGTTTGAGACCCTGGGAAAGGAACACAGGCTCAATGCTGATTTTAATAATTTACATTTATTGAGACTGCTAGAAAGACAACAGTCTCTGAACCAAATTAGAAACTGCCCCATGAAGACTGGGGGTCAGGTGAGGGAAGGAATTTTAAAGGTGAAAACCTCAGGGAGCGTTTGAGTATGCACAAGCAAGCCAGGGGCCATTTTGCTCTGCCAAGATTAGGTAGTCATGGCAATGTTAAAAAGGACCTTGAATGTCTACACAAGCACGTTACAGAAGCAAAAAAAAAAAAAAAAGCAGTTAGACATATCATAGCAAAGCAGATAGTCATGGCTGCATATTTCCAAGGTGAGGTCACTGAGTCAGGATTACAGGGAACATGTCATGCAGGAAGTTGAATCTGAGACAAATGGCTATGAGGGACCAAGACGGATGCCTGCTATAAAATGGAATTTTTTTTTAGTCATTATATTGGGATTTTGAACACTGAGTGAACCACCAATGCTGAAGAATCTGAAGTACCTCTGCTAGGAGAGTACTTAGATACAGAAAACGAGGATGATTTCAAGGGGTTATTGATAGTTTTCTTTTATTTATTCATTCATTCATTCATTCATTCATTCACTTTATATCCCACTCCCTGCTGCCCTTCCTATCCCCCCCCACAATCCTCCCCCATGCCCTTCTTCTACAAGAGAATGGGGCTCCCCTGGGCATCCCCCTACCCTGGGACTTCAAGTCTCTGTGGAGCCAGGCACATCCTCTCCCACTAAGGCCAGACAAGGCAGCCCAGATAGAAGAACGTATCCCACAGATAGGCAGCAGCTTTTGGGACAGCCCCAGCTCCAGTTGTTCAGACCCACATGAAGACCAAGCTGCATATCTGCTCCGTATGTGTGAGAAGGCCTAGGTCCAACCCATGTATGATTTTTGGTTGGTGATTCAGTCTCTGAGAGCGCCAGGGGTCCAGGTTAGTTGACTCTGTTGGTCTTCCTGTGGAGTTCTCATCCCCTTTGGGAACCCACAATCCTTCCTCTTGTTCTTCCATAAGACTCCCTGAGCTATGTCCACTGTTTGGCTGTGGGTCTCTGCATTCATCTGAGTCAGCTGCTGGGTGGAGCCTCTCAGAAGACAGCCATGCTAGACTCCTGTCTGCAAGCATAACATAGTATCATTAATAGGGCCAAAGATTGGTGATTACCCATGGGATGGGTCTGTACTGGGCCTGTTATTGCTTAGATATTCCCCCAGTCTCTGTTCCATTCCCCATCCCTGCATTTCTTGTAGATAGGATAAATTTTGAGCCAAAGGTTTTGTGGGTGGGTTGGTGTCTCTGTGGCTCCACTGGGGTTCCTGCCTGGCTACAGGAGGTGATCTCCTCTGGTTCCATCTCCCCAATGCTCTGAGTCACAACTAGACCTTGAAGTTGTATTTATTTATTTTATTTATATGATTATACTGTAGAGTAGCTGTCTTCGGTCACAGCAGAAGAGGGATCCCATTACAGTGATTGTGAGCCCTCATGTGGTTGCTGGGAATTGAACTCAGGACCTCTGGAAGTGCAGTCAGTACTCTTAACTGCTGAGCCATCTCTCCAGTCCCAGACCTTAAATTTTTAATCCTTTCCATGTACCTAGTCCTTGAATTATAGGCCTGAGTCTCAATATAGAGATTTATGTGGGGCTAGAGAGAAAGCCTAGGACTTCATACATACCAGGCAAGCACTAACTCTACCAAATTCAGGCCCCAATAATTCATTTCAACAATATTTCCCAACTCTTACAGATATGGAAAGGGGAAAAGAAGAGAGAAGAGAGAATGATTAGAAAGGTAATCGTAGGGATGCCTATGAACAAAGTCCATTGCATGCATGTATGGAAAGGCATGCCTCTATAATCCATGATCCTCTCATATGCTAATAATAATCACCAGATGATTCCACTCTGCGCTGATCTTAAAAGCCCACTGCCTTCATCCATCTCAACCACTTGGAGGAGCTAAAAATTTCCTGGCCTCTGAGTCCTAAGCCTAGGGGTTATGATTTCAACTATCTGGAGCATTTGAGATGTTTAAGGTTCCCATCACTTTAATAGGCAGTCATAGCCATGAACCACTGGCCTAAAACACTTTCCCACCCTGAGATAGGAGCTCTTTTGTCCAAAGTGTGTGTGTGTGTGTGTGTGTGTGTGTGTGTGTGTGTGTGTGTGAAAGAGAGAAAGAGAAGAGAGGAGAGAGTGTTTATACATACAACTTTAAATTCTTAAAAATCTGTACTGGGTCTGAAATATAAAACAACATCTGAGTAAATGCAGGATTCCCTTGGGAGTACCCATGGCTCCCCTCACCAAACAGACATAGGGACAGAGGCAACTAGCCCAACTATGGAAGTGCCCATGTCTCATCATGACCCCTTTGCCCAATCACCCCCAAATATTAGAGCCACAGCTACATCCCTATCCCAGATGCCCTGCCAGTGCTTGCTCTTAGGTCTGTGTCATTTGTTCAATTCAAGTTTTAGGCTCTCTCTCAGTTGGGCTCATTTGAAGTTCTTTTATTTGCTTATTGACAAGTTCTTGTTTCGAAGCCATGGGTTGCCTGAAAATCTCTATGTATTCTAAGCTGACTTTGACCTTTGCAACCGTGTACCTGCTTTTGCTGCAAGCGCCACCCGTCCACACCCTGCCTTCTCATATGAAGTTCTTTAAGACCCAATGGGCAACCTAAAGTTAAAATGCAAAGTATTGACTTTTGCTGGGCAGGTGGTGCACACTTTTAATCCCAGTACTCCAGAGGGAGAGGCAGGTGGGTCTCTAAATTTGAGGACAGCCTGGTCTACATGGAGAATTCTAGGTCAGCTAGAGCTATATAATGAAGAGACTCTGTTTTCAAAACAATAAAAAACAAAAACAAAACAACAAACTTCACCAAAGTGCCGACTTTGGTTTATGCTATTTGCTGCTCTCCCACCCCAAAGAAGCAAGATTTTCCCAGAGTACTTCCTTCATTCTTAGCTACATACAAAGGTTCAGCTCTTTTATGTGTTTCAGCTGTGATTGATGAATAGGTATCCATCGTCTTGTGACTGGAGTTGCTGCTTGGTGTTGTAGTAGGTAAGCAATTGTATAAATTACCTCTCATCCAAGTCACAAAATATGTTTGCCAAAATGATTTCTTCTGAAATTGCAAAAGTGGAAATAGAGTGCACAGAGAGAAATTGAGTTTGCTCCAAGGGGCTGTGAATGCACCATTAAGAAGCCATAGAAAGAGATTAACAATCCATCTGGTGTGTTTGCACATCATTTAGTGCCATTTTGGGGCATTTCTGAAGCAGTGACAGTCACGGTGGGGAGGAACAGGAGGCTGTTCCGCTAGCCATTAAGACAATATACCAAGAGGCTGTGCTTATCAGGGCATGCAGCTAGGGGACATTCTACCAGCGCTGACCTCAGTTCAGCAAAAACTCCAAGAACTCCAAAGCTTAATAAAAAATCTTTTGGATTTCAATGCCAGGGGATTGATTCATTAAAGCTTCATGAGCTGCAGGCCAACTTCTCTCAACAAAACAGCTCTCTCTTCAGATTAAAACTTCCCTGAGGCTGGAGAGATGATTCAGTGGTTAAGAGCACATACTGCTGTTACAGAACACACAAGTTCAGTTCACAACACCCATGTCTGCCAGCTCACAACCTCCTGTTAACTACAACTCCGGGGGATCCGATGCCCTCTGCTTGCCTCCACAAGCACTGCACTCACTTGTACAAACCCACACTCAAGACATACACACATAATTGAAAATAAAATACTTTATTTTATTTTCACATACCTAGACACATACCTAGAACTCACAGCAAACAAAAACTGACAAGTGGTTCAATTTTACCCCTGATATCCATCATTTTTAAAGCCAATATGGGGGAAATCCTTGCTAAATATGGGGTACACCTTAGATAAGTTTTTGCTGAAAGCTCAATTTTTAGATATAAATATAGTCAGAACTTCACATATAAATCAGATGTAAACAAAAAAGTTATATTTTACAAAAATGACTTCTTTAGTAGAAAGTGCCTAATTTTCAATGCCATTCAATTTTACTATTACTAGAAAATTCTGACCCCTAAGTGTGGTTAACAAGAATACACTTTCATTCATCTCACCATAAAAGTTAGGCAGTGTGTACTTTCCCTCTCAGAAATCTGAAAGCCTGGCCATTGGGGCAATTTCATAAGGACAAGATGGTGATAAATGGAGCAGAACAAGTGTTTGTGAAGAAAATGCATATTTCCTAGAGGCAGAGACACTCTCAACGAAACAAACAACCAAGATTAAAGAGAAAGGCCACACTGTGGAGAAATGTGTAACATGTTTAGTCATTCATCACTCCAGAGTTCACATGCCTAGTCTTGTTTTGTTTGCTCAGAATTGAAAAGGTATCTTGAGATTTTAGAGAGACCTCACAACAGAATATAAACATAGTATCTACACCATTTACTACTATACCTCTATCACACAGGTTTCAGATACATAAAGCATTCAACAATTCTGTCCTTTTTAACTGGAAGGCAATCTAAAATCCAAGCCACTGCTGTGAGCATGTGCTCAGCTATCCCTAAAGACAATAGAAAAAATAATAAAATAATTTCAATCTGTTCTTTGGCCTTAATTCCAATTTCTTCTCTATTGTTTTAATCTGAGTGGTCCCGTGGATTGTGGGTCAGAGTTCCACATTCCAATCCTGAGCTTGTCACCAAGAAAATGTACTCTAGAGGAGGAAGCATATTTTAGAAAAGGACAATTGCTCAGAGAAGAGATAGGGAGAAGGGATCTGCCTGCCTGGGTACTCACAACCCTGAAGACTGTACTTCTAGCCTTATATAATGAGAAGTCAAATGGAGCCATGCCCAAGAGCAAAGACTTTGGTTCTTCCTGACTACCATGGCAAGAGCTTCTCACTTTCCAAAGTGGTAGGAAGATTCAGAAATTTTGAAGGGTCTGCCTAGCACTAAGGACCAGAATCAAAAGAAGCAATAACTTCAAGAATGAAGCCAATCAGCAGGGTGGTAAATGTATGGTCTATTCTCTATTCTGATTATCCAGACCGTTCTAGATGGTAAAGCATAGACCCGTCTCATAATACTGTCCTTCAAGAACACACTATTTAATTATTGACTAAAAAAGAATTTAATCTACTAAAAAGCATAGGATAGAATATAATTTCTATACAACAGAACCTTCATTTTTAAAGACAGTAAAGCAATAACCAAACCACAAATTCAAGGACTAAGAAAGGTCTCATAATTCCATGGATTTAAAATGAAATTTTCCTCTACCTCTCAACTTCTATCTATATCCATGTATCTTAGTTAAGTTTTATATGACTTTGATAAAACACTTTTACCAAAAGCAATGTGGGGAGGAAAGGGTTTACTTCATTTTAAAACTCTCAGATCTTTCTCCATCACTGATGTGATCAAAGCTCGTTCCTCCCACATCAGCCAAAACAGTATCACCATAGATTTTCCTCCAGGTCAGTCTTATAGAGGTATTTTGTAAAGATGCCTTCGTCCGAAATATATTTAGGCTTTCATCAAGTTTACAGAAGCCAACCAATGCATCATAATTTCACTATATATTGCATCTATTTTTACTGGAAAAATTAATACAGATACAAAAAGAAAACTGAGATAAGCCTGCAATCTTATACAATCCTTACAATCTTTACTTTTACAAAGTGGACTCAAAAAAGGGCTGAGGAGATGACTCAGAGGACAGCATCATTTGGTGTGTTAGCATAAGAACTTGAGTTCAGATTCTAGGAACACACATTTAACAATGCCAGACTTGACCGCCTATAACTAGCTGTAATCCCAGCACTGGGAGCAAGAGGAGGCAGAATGAAGATCATTGGTACTTACTGGCTACCAGCCTGGCCAAAAACATTGATCTTTAGGTTCAATAGGAGATTTTGTCTCAGAGGGATAAAGCACAAAGTGACAGCAGAGCATATCCAATTTAGTTTCTATAGGTGTGGACAGGGACACATGCACCTGTACACACACACACACACACACACACACACACACACACACACACACACACTCACCTGCAAACCTCTTAATCAGAGATAATCACTGTTATGTTTTGGTGCAATTAAACAATGGATTTGTAAAAAAAAAAAAAATGGCAAGGCCACCCACACCTGCTGGGGAGCTCCGAGGCATCTCAGAGACCAATGGAGGTGTCGACAGGTGATGCAGCACTAAAACAGGAGTCTGAGGAGCCCACAAAAAGCTCTGGAACAACCAGGAGAGAAGGCAAGTCTTATGGGAAGATGCTTTTACAAAGTGGAATCAAAAAAGTGGAAAGGATAACCGAACAGAGCGATACGCATGTGCAGCAGAGACTGATGAATCTATACCCTTTGCTTGCTGCTTCTCAGCACAAAGGTCATGGCCAATGAGCCTTGAGGCTGCTGGCATCAATAACAGGGAGAAGAACCTGCCCCCGGACACAGTGCCTAGCTGCAACATCACCCTGATTCTGGGCAAGTCTCAAGACGAGTCTCAACAATGGTCTAGTATTTATGATGCTTCAGAAACCATAAACCTTGAACCAGACCAACAACTCACTGCAATAAATATTTGCATGTAAAGCTGTTTAAGAAAAAAACCTATGTGACACACTTTAGTTTCCAATACCACTAGGTTGAACAAATATTCGGTGGAGAGACGGGAAAGATGAAGAAACTGAGTGGTAATTTCTCAGTGGAGAGAGGCAGAACTAGAGACAAAACAGTGGTGAGAAGTGTAAGAGAAGGCTGTGGTGGACAAGGACACATGTCATTGCTGAGTAGAGTCGACAGGATGGTGTACACCAGCCTGGAACTTGTACAGACTCAGCTGGCAAAAACATTCTGCCCAGCCATTGGATTCTGGTTCTGAGCAACAACAGGATATCCGAAGTGAAGAATGGTTCATTTTCTGGATTGGACCTCCTGAAAGACCTCCATGGTCCATACTGTCCTTGGAGGTCACTTTGGTGTGCATGGTCCATTGCCCAGGGCTGTGTTGAAGTCTGGAGTTCATGTGGATGTCTTCAAGCTTACAGCACCTTGGGCCATGTTTATCAGTGGCCTGAGTTACCACCAAAGGCCATGCTTTTATGTCTGTGCTCTGTGCTGCCACCTGAAGCCATGTTGATGTCTGTGGGCCATGCTGCCAGTGAGGGCTATGATGGTGTCTGTGACCTATGTTGCAGCAGAGTGCCATGTTGATGTTTTGGTCTGTACTGCCAAATGGAGATCATGTTGAAGTCTGTGCCACATGCTGATGCCAGAGACCACTTGGAAGTCTATGGTCCATGCTCCTGCTGAATGTAAGGTCAGGGAAGCTACTTTTGCCACGGTGTTGATGACTGCAGACCCACAGTTGAGAAAGAAGGACACAGGCTTCCATAACAACACCTACGCTTACCATGCCCCTCCAAAAAATTTAACAGCCCAGACAGAAAGCCATTGAAGAGAATTCTTAAAAATTGTGATAAGCGAGCTGGAGAGATGGCTCAGCAGTTAAGAGCACTGACTGCTTGCTCTTCCAGAGGTCCTGAGTTCAATTCCCAGCAATCACATGATAGCTCACAGCCATCTGTAATGGAAATGAATGCCCTCTTCTGGTGTGTGTGAAGACAGGGACAGTGTACTTACATACATAAAATGAATAAATAATTCTTTAAAAATTGTGATAAGGATGCTGAAGGTGTGGGTGGGAAAGGACTCAGTTTTCTTTAAGAGACTGACTACTGGGAGTTTAACTGTGCTCCAGTGAGTATATGAACAACACAAATTGGACTTGATTTTTTTCTTTTGGGGGTGTGGGAGAGGTCCCAAGGTGGATGTCATACCTAAGAAGACTGGAAAGTGAGTGTGATCAGAGTTGATGATGTAAAATTCCCAAATAATCAATCAAAATATTATGAAAAGAAAAGAAAAAACAATGTGTGTGTGTGTGTGTGTGTGTGTGTGTGTGTGTGTGTAGAGAGAGAGAGAGAGAGACATACACATATATGTATGCAAATATATTCAGATCCAAATATTCTAGTTTAGAAACTGCTTTTAGGGGTATAGTTTCTTAAATATGATTCTGAACATATTCCCACACCAGTAAATACTCCATAATGACATGGCTTCTTAAGTTCTCATCCAACTCTCTAATTCCAGAATTATTATTTTATATCATGATACTCAGGAATGTTACACTGAAAATACATCCATTAGGGGCTAGAGAGTGTTCACATTAGTAAAGTACTTGCTGGATAAACATGAGAACTTCAGTCCAACTCCCCAGAACCCATGTCAAAAAACAGAAAGAGAAAGAAAGAAAGAAAGAAAGAAAGAAAGAAAGAAAGAAAGAAAGAAAGGAAGGAAGGAAGGAAGGAAGGAAGGAAGGAAGGAAGGAAGGAAGGAAGGAAGGAAGGAAGGAAGGAAAGAGAGGACAGAAAAAACAGAAAGAAAGCCAAGTGCAGCCGAATGTGCTTGAAATCGCTGCATTGGTGAGGCAGAGACAAGTGCGTTTTGACGCTTCACTAGCCAGTTGGTTAGCCTACTCCAAAAGCTCCAAGTGAGAAATCCTGTCTCAAAACACAAGATTGGCAACACTGAAGGCAGATCTTATACACATACACACACGAAATATACTCCTTAATTTATCCACGATTTATTTTCTCACTATGTACCCTGAACGGTGCTACATTTTATAGAAAAATACAAACATCTACCGTTCACCACTACACTTGGCCAGGCATTGTACCACTGGCACGCTGTGGTTGTTCTCTTGTGACAACAGAGAACCAGGCACCAGACAACAATGAAACATGCATCATTGTTTTGATTAGATGAAAAAACTGAGAGAGATTCCAAAGAGAATTTTAAATTTAAATTATTTTATTTATTTACATTCCAGATGTTACCACCTCCTGGTCTCCCCTCCCAGAGTTCTTTATTCCCTACCCCTTCCCCTTTGCCTCTGAGAGAGTACTCCCACCCACCCACCCCCTCACTCATGGACCCATCCACTCCCACCTCACGGACTCCCGAATCCCTGCTCCCTGGGGCATCAAGTCTCTACAGGATTAGGTGCATCTTCTCCCACTGAGGTCAGACAAGGCAGTCCTCTGCTACATATGTGCCAGGGGCCATGGACCAGCACATGTATATTCTTTGGTTGGTGGTTCAGTCTCTGGGACCTCCCAAGTGTCCAAGTTAGTTGACTCTGTTGGTCTTCCTGTGGACTTCCTATCCCCTCCAGGTTGCTCAATCCTTCTCTCAACTCTTCCATAAGACTCCCCAATCTCCATCCAATGTTTGGCTGTCGGTCTCTGCATCTGTTTTGGTCAGCTACTGTTAGACCCTCTCAGAGGACAGCCGTGGTAGGCTTCTGTCTGCAAGCACAACAGAGTATCAGTAATAGTGTCAGGGTTTGGTGCCTGTGCATGGGATGGATCCCAAGTTGGGCCTGTCACTGAATGGCCTTTCCTTTAGTCTGCGCTCCATTTTTGTCCCTGTATTTCCTTTAGACAGGAACAATTCTGGGCCAAAATTTTTGAAGATAGGTGTGTGGCTCCTTCTCTCCACTAGGGACCCTGTATATCTACTTGAGGTAGTCTCTTCCATCTCCCCACTGTTGGACATTTTAGCTAAGGTCATCCCCATTGAGTTCTAAGAGCCTCTCCCATCCCAGGCTCTGAGTCACCCCCACTCTCTACAGCTGCATATTTTCATTCATTCTCTTGGCCCTCTGGACTTCTCTCCTGTCTGTCCCCATACTTGATCCTACCCCCTTTTCCCCTCCCCCCTCTCTCCCACCCACACCCCTCCTTCCCTCTGCATCCTGAGATTATGCTGTTTCCCCTTCTAAGTGGGATGGAAACATCCTTACTTGGGCCTTCCTTCTTGTTAAAGTACATACTGGTCTGTGAATTGTATCATGGGCTTTTGAGCTAATATCCATTTATCAATGAGTACTTGAGGATGTGAAGGAAGAAGAACATTTGTCCATTACTGGTAGGATTGCAAACAGGTACAACCACTTTGGAAATCAATCTGGAAGTTCCTCAGAAAATTGGCAATATTTCTAATTGAAGAAGACTCAGCTATACTACTCCTGGGCTTGTACCCAAAAGATGCTCTCTCATACCACAAGGACACATGCTCTACTATGTTTGTAACAGCCTTATTCTTAATAGCCAGAAGCTGGAAAGAACCCAGATGTCCCTCACCCAAGGAATGGTTACAGAAAATGTGGTTCATTTACATAGTGGACTACTATTCAGCTATTATAATGTGGGCATCATGAATTTTGCAGGCAAATGGATGGAACTAGAATATATCATCTTGAGCAAGGTAACTCAGATTCAAAGGAATTTAAACCATCCCCACAAAATGAAAAATGAAGGGCTCCAAGTTGCAACTAACTTGGCCTTTTGAAATCACTCTTATCTCTGAGGGATTCACAAAAGAGTTAAGCTGTTGAAGTTCTGATTTTATGATTAGTAATTGGCTGAAGTTTAGTGTATGGGGACTGTGACACCAGCAGACTTACAGCTTGTGTGATGAAACTAAGTCCCATAAGTTATGAGAAATTGGAGGGATTACCTACTGCCTGGAGTAATATCAGAGAACTTCATGGGATGGTAGAATCAGAGATGAGTCCCAAAAGAAAATCAAGGAGGAGACTTTGTATGGGGAGAGGAGGTAGCAAGGTCAAAGGCTTGGAGGCGAACTCTTAGCATTGAATGTGTTGGGCCTAGAACAGAGATGCATTTTAGAAGAAGAAAGGGTTTCTCTTGGCCAAGAATACGGCTCATGGGGATGATTGCCTGCGTGTATGCTTCTGCACAGTGTCAGTAAGAGACAGTCTACTCTAACAATACTTGAGATGCCAAGATATGGAGAGCATTCTGTTTCCATATGCGTACTTAGTTATGGATTCCAGAACTTGGAAATCTTGCAACCTTTGGAGAGAACCAGACTACATATTAAAGGATTAAAGTTTCAAATGTCATTTTCCATTTCTGTCCAAATGAGATTGAGACATTGTTCAAGAGAAAAGTAAATTAAGCTTTCCATGTGTAGTCATTTGTGAGGTATCGGTATGATTTGGGTCACCCATTTATTTCATGGTAGTTACACTGAGCCTGAAATTCTCTCCAATTGGATGCATTTTTGGCATCAAAGACAGAAATTGTGTTTCAAAGTTGAACATTATATTTTAATCAAGCTTGATAACCCCATCCTCTTAAAAAGCAATCTTTCTCTCTAGTTTCATCTATCATTTGTATCTAACCTATCCCAAAGAATAAATCCGATGGACCCTCCACATTCTAAAGTGAGGTTGCATCTTTATATACAACTTAGTTTCCTGATTTCTGTGTGCATGCTCAGACTCTTTCAGTGTTTTATTGTTTTTTGGTGTTTTTTTGTCTATGTGACACCATATGTATACTTTGGCTATATGCATGCATGTACATATACAGATAATATAGATACAGATAGAAATGTAAGTATACATGTAAGATGTAGTTATAGATGAAATAGAAATATAGAGATACAGGAAATTTTCCAATCAAATAACTTGATGACAAGTTTTGCCAGCATAACGAGACAGTCTCTAGGGACCAGGAGCCTGTTGATTTGGTAGACTGATTGACCACTAAAACCTAGTCTCCCTCCTTAATCTGGGATTACCGGTAGAAGCTGCTTTATATGTAGATGCTGGGAATCTGAACTTAAATTCTCATACTTTCACAGTAAGCACTTTACTAACTCAGCCAGTTCCCCAGTGCCCAAAGTTGCCATTTGAAATGGTAGCAAAAAATAGACCCTGTCTATATTGCTTAGCTTGGATGTAAGTGGACTGGTCTTGGGAGAGCATTGTGCACTAGCGTCTTAAAAACAAAACAAAGCAGCAGCAACAACAACAACAAAATCTTTATTTTGGCATTTCCCCAGTTGGCTTTTGACATTCAAATTTTGTTGCTGAGCAGAACTGGAACTCAGTAAAAATAACAAAAAAAGATAGAAATAATTTGAGCCTATGGGCTTGGTAAGAAGGATGGGGTATTGGTGTGAGATTTACAAGGTGACCCACATTGACCGTTACTTTGGCCAAATGATTTGGACTGTTATTAATCCTTGCTGTCTTCAGATGTGCAATAGTGAGTCATCTGCTGGAATAGGATTAATCCTATTTTGTAGGAATGGACAGCCTTAAGACTACACCCAGGTCTCGTATAACCCTGTCCTTGGAGCTCAGCATGCTCTCACTTCCTGTAATAATCTCAGGCTACAGAGCAGTCTGCCAAGTTGCAGTAATTATTAAGCCTCATTCTGGAAGAAGAATGAAAGTGTCACCAACCAAAACTTACTCTTGGGAACTGTATGCTGACTGATAACTCAAATTTGCCACTTCTTCATATGGGCAGTACTCTCAGAACCTTCTATAACCGGCTCAGTTTATATAGTTCTGTAACATAAAGATATGAAATGAACTTCTGATCTTCATTGGCTGTTTGGAACTAGGACAAGTCATTTCAGTTCTTTACCTCTCCATTTCTTAATTTTCAGACTGGGGACTTACATATCTACCTAACCTATCTGCCTTTACTACTATGAGATCAAATAAAACAATATGCATAAGTGGATGGTGTAATGTACATTTTATAACAAGAACAAGAGATTATGAGGATGATTTTGTTTTTAAGGGCTATGTTATAGGTTTGTCAACGAATCCTAAGTCAAAATATATAACATAAACACTAAGTTTTGTTAAAACCCAAATATCTGACTACTATGAAATTTTAGTGGGTTTTGTATTACCTTTGACTATTAAGTAATGTGTGTTCTCAATAGCTCATTTGAGACAAATCATTTAAAAAGAAGGTTTTTTGGGGGTGTGGCTTTGTTGTTGTTGTTTGTTTATTTGTTTGTTTGCTTGCTTTAGAAGATTCCAAATGTCCACCGCAACGATTGGTCCCAGTTGTGAGTGACAATGGGACCCTTGAAACATTGCCAAAAGCTTACCACCCAGATGTTCTGTACATCTGTTCCATGTTTAGGAAAGCTTTAAGCTTTGAGAAACTACCTAAGACATTAAAAGATGGCATTTACTCCTGGTATTGGCACAGGAAACAATCTCAGTCAAAGGAGAATTATGCCTTTTGTACTAGAAGGCTGGAGGTGGGGTTGACAACTTCTCTGAACAAAGACAACTAGTTCCTGTTATGAATACAGTGTGGACTAGGAAGAACTCAGGTCTGGAACTAGCCAAAGGATACTGGAATATGCTCTGGGATGATATCACACATCTCCTATCATCTCATTATTCATGAATTAGAATTATTTGAATGCATTCAATCTTTATGATTCTAATGGTCATCAGCTACTCATATCTTACTGAAAATATCTTTAGTTAATCTTCACAAAATTCTATTTGAGATCTATTACACTAGGAGATTATTTGTTGAGACAGGGTCTTGTGTATTCCACACTGGTCTCAAACTCACTATGTAGTTAACAATAAGATTAAATTGCTAATCTTCCTGCTTCTATACCTTCCAAGTACTGGGATTAGAGGTGTATACTATCACACTTAGACTATGTGGGCCCAAGGATCAAGGCCTAAGCCTTATGCATGCTAGACAAACAAAATACCTCATCCTTCCACAGATAGCACAAACTTACGAAGAAAAGTGAAGAGTCTCAGTCAGTATACATAAATTATACTTTAAGCAAATACCAAAACAAGGAAAGTCTTGCATGAGTTTCTTACTTACTTACTTACTTACTTACTTACTTACTTAGGGTGTTTGTTTGTCTGTTTGAGATAGAGTTTCTCTATGTAGCCCTGGCTGTCTTAGAACTCACTGTGTAGACCAGGCTGGCCTCAAACTCAGAGATCTGTCTTTTACTTCCCAAGTGCTGGAATTAAATGCCACCAAACCTGGCATTCTTGTGAGTGTTTCAATGGATAGATATCCTTGGGAACAAATTCCACATGCAAAACTGGCATCTGTGCATCAAGGAAGACGATGGAGCAGTGGATAGAAGTAGGCTAGAAGGTGGATGGCCCAAGAAGTAAACAATAAACCAAGGAGAATCAAATGTTTCTGATAAAATCTAGATGGTAATTATAATATATTAGTAGCAAAGAATTGCAAGGTTATTGTTTGTAGATTTTAATCATAGAATATTGTGTAGATTCTGTTTTAGAAAAAAATCTGCATATTTGAAAATTTGATGGCTCAGGTTATGGCAACTTTTATAGAAGGTGATTTTGTTGAATAATTTTTAAGCCAGCCAGTTAGTTGATCTTTGAGGAATACTAATAAAGTGAATCATTTGGACATTGTATTAGCAAGCTTCTTGTTTCCACAGATAAAAAGAGCATGAAAACATAGAGATGTTCAAATTTTCCATGACAATGCAATCAGCTTATAATGGTTTTTAATAGTGTGCCCCCAAACCCCAAGAATGAAAATATTCTCTCGGCTTATAATGCCACTAATCCTGCTTCTAGGTGTGTGCATGTTTTAAGTTCTCTTCTAGTACCAAATGCATACAGTTCCAAACTGTGCAGAAATTCCTGGAGGAAGGAAACAAAGAGCAAGTGATCAAAACCCACGTCTGCTTTGCAAGCAGAGGACCTGAGTGTAGATCTCTAAAACCTATGTTTTAAAAAAATAATAAAAATAAGAAACCTGCTATTGTGGCACACACTTTTAATTCCAGAGCTGGGAGGCAGATACAGAAGGATCCTTGAAACTAGATGCCTAGCCAGCCTAGTCTATTTGGAGAGCTCGGGGACGTCAAGAGACCCTGTATCAAAACACAAGGTAGAGGATGCCTGAGAACTGTACCCAAATTTGACCTCTGACATCTACAGAAACACTCACATATGCACACATGTACTCATATATACATAAATATGGACACCTACCCCTAAATATCCAAATGTACAAAATATTTAGCAGGGAGACTTTTTCTCCATATTGGTGAGTGGGGTGAGTGGGGGTTCATTTCGGTTCACTACTCTGAGGGATTGGATAGCTTTTATCCCCATCTCACAGATGTAAACACAGAGGCATGGAGATGTATAGAGTAAGGATGAGGCTGAACAATACATCTGCACTGTCTGCCAACCTGAGCACTCTCTATGTGGAGACTGGACCGGAGCAGATGAGTCTATTGTGGTCATCTGACCAGAGATAGAGAGCTACTCAGCCTCCATTTCAGCTCTGTAAAAAGAGCCTTCCTTGGTGCAAGTGAAAGCTTCTGTGGTAGACTTCCTGTCATGGCTCCTTCAATTATTTTCAAGTTTTCATATATTGTATGCTGAGCATATTTCCCATCATGTCTCTTTCCCTTCTGTTTTTATTTTCAGGGTTTTTTTTTTGGCGGGGCGGGGATGGGGGAGTTTGAGACAGGGTTTCTCTGTGTAGCCTTGGCTGTCCCAGACCTTGCACTCTAGACCAGACTGGCCTCAGGCTCACAGAAATCCACTTACTTCTGCCTCCAGAGTGTCTGGATTAAAGGTGTGCACTACCATCATCTGGCTCTCTCCCCTCCTCTTTCTCACTCCTCTTTCCTAAGTTTCTTCAAACCCTCCTCTTCCACATATTCTCTTCACCTTCCCCCAAATATATAGTTTTACTTTTATGTCATAGGTACATACATGACTTTATGTCTCTCCTTAAAATCTAGGAACCACAAGTGAGACTTTTTGACTATTGTTATTTGAACTTCCATTTGGGCCAGGTTCGGTAGCTTCTATTAGCTATCCCAGCAATTGGAAGGCTTTGAAAAAATAGAATGCCTTGGGTTGTAGGAGACTCGCCTGGGCTACAGACTGAATTCTAAGATATGGAGTGGGACCTTGTCCTCCCCAACAATGCAAAAGCCAGTCTGGTAGAGGCAGAGCCATGGCACTTGCTATAGGGCTGGAGACTTTGTATATATCAGGACTCTTGTCTGGAAGAAGGTATGAAGGTCCTTAAACAGGCCTGGCTCTAATTTGAGAAAAGCTGGAAGTTTCTTAACAGGGTATCTTTGCTTGTTCTTTCCAGGCTTACTAACCAAAGGAGAGGGTGTGGTATTGTCAGAAGGGATCGAATCATTCAGCCAGAGCTAGAACACCTGCTCTGTCTCAGCAACCACTCCTCTCCCAAGCCCTAAACACCGGAAAGTGAACATGTTAGGAATGTCAAAATGGCAGAGGAAAGCCTGCCTTTTAATCCAAAGGGATGTTTGTGGAGAGTGATCAAGAGTGCACTGTGCCTTCCCCATACCCCCACCCTGTTGGCTGATTTCATAAAGGAAAAGAGGGAGGAGGAGAAGTCTGTCAGGACTGCTCAAATGAGAACCACGTCCACACTGACAGGAATAGACTGTTTCCTATTAAGGAATCCAGTCATGGTAACAATTATATTTTGAATTTATCATCATGTTTATAAAATGATACTTGAGAAATGATTATAAGGAGAGATGGAGGAAGGGACTAAATCCTCTAGCTGGGTTTTCTTTGTTACGCTTCAATGACTAACACTAGTTAGGTTGTTGAAGTTCTCCATCGAACTTTGACAGAGAGGTTTTACATGCTTGCTACATATAGGACCAGAGGGTCATAGTCTATATTTCAAGTCATAATAGTTGTTAGCATTTTCTATTTGTTAAGTTCTCCATGCCACCTAGTGTTTATCTGAAGAAATGCCAGATTCTGAGGCAGTCCCTCCCCTCCACCCCCAGTCTTGCAGGCCTTCAACTTCACATAATAACATAAATATACTTTGTCTGACATCCAGGTTAAATGAGAACTTTGCGGTAATCCTCACAATTTCACAAACAGCCACTAACGTTTATGACTAATTTCCTTTCCTTGAAGAAATCTGTAACTTTTATCTTCTCTGGGATACACTGGCATCAAAGGATTCAAGACTGGCTATGGTAAAAGGGACTTCCCAGGACATTAGTACATACCCTAGCCCACTGCTGGTCAGGAATCGCTCCTAAGAGCTTCCCTGCAACTCTGACTTTGCTTCCTTTTCACTTTTAAATTTTCCTTTTGAAGTGTCCAAATGCACGATTAGGAAGCCAAGAGGGACCTACAAGGGTCCTTCAGAACCTGTTTACCTTTGTGTGACTGCAGAGTATACCAAGAAACCTAGGCAGAGAACCGGCAAGATGGAATGGGTCTCTTTGTCTTGGACAGGTGTTGGCCCAGGAACAGAATCCAGGTCTTGCAGCTCCCAGAGGTCTAGCTGGAAGGACTTCATTGCATTCCTCCTCCTTCCTAGCAGCCTCCAAAACCAACAAATCCTAAGAAACAATGCCCACAATGTTAGCAACAACAAAGCCTTACATTGCAAAATCTGTCTTCCATCATTTGCCTTCAGTAACTAACAAGGTCTTCTAACTGCTACTCAAAGTCGGGGAGGACTGGGCAGAGCGTGGGGGCAGGGAACAGAGCTGGAGAAACTACATGCAGGTTGCCAAAAGGATTCTGGCAATCTCACAGTGGCCCTTTCACTGGCTTTTCAAATAGTAATGGTTGTCATAATCCTAGCATACACATACCTTCTATTTTCTACAATAGCCCCATTTCAGATAGTTTCCTTTGTTGTTCCTGTAAACACACCCGGCCTGGTCACATCATGAGCCCTCACAGTTTGTATTCTTGTTCTGTCTTCCATTCCCCCTTGGAAAATATGCTCACCTGACTCGAGCCAGTCCCAGAAAGTACACTGCTGTTTCTGCCACCCTGTGGCACACATAGCCACTTACTATGATAACTTGTCACGGGGAAAAAACAAGGCTTAGGAAGCTAACTGGAGCCACGAAAAGTTGGCAAAGTGGATCTACACATTTGGGATCTATAAAGTACATTCACTTTGGACTAGTAAACAGAAAATAGATCTCTTCCCCCCAAACCCCCCCTGTGTCTGATGATCTGGGCAATCTACAAATCTTACTCAACAGACAGAATGCCATTAGCATGACCTTATTGAAAGCCATGTGTGAACCGGGGAGCCAGCCATCAAAAGTATCTCTATGCAAGATCTAAGAAGCTTCCATTTGAAAACTATAAAAGCTGTGGATCCCTTGTCAGGTTTGCAGAGAAAAGCTACTACTATCCCTGACATGTCCTCAACTGGAACTCTGTTACTATAACACACAGCCCCGAGTTTACCCAACCCTGGATTGTTAGAGACACCAAAATGAAGTACCTCAGGAGATTTAAAGGAGAGAAACCACTGGAAAAAATTGTCAGGAAGTCAAAAGAAAAAGGAGAACGAGGGGGCTAGAAGATAAGAGTTAGACGTGAAAGGGGACAAAGGAGAGGGATCCATGCTCAGAGCATGACAGAGTGGAGATGAACTTCCAGTGGTAACCTCGGGGGGCAGAGCTGAGCACAGAACGACAGAAAGATGCAAGGATGTGCCAGGCCTCCTGGACTTAAACTCCCCCATCAAGTACCCCTAGCACAATCTAAGGGGAAGATGTAAACAGGTGTGCCCTTGTGAGAACACTTTAATGTCTCTAAGCTCTGTTGCTACCCTCTTCACGCGCTCTCTCTTCCTTCGTCTCCGTGTGCATGCATTCTGAGCACTCTGTCACCCCGTGCGTCCTATCCTATCCATCTGCCCATCCTCTTTTCTGATGAGCAGCCCCATGGCACTTTTTGACTGTGGATTTTCGAAGAGTCACTCCATGATACCTACCCGGGGATTAGTTTCACAGCTGCCTCCCCTTAACATTACCTTGTCTGGCAAGGCAAGGCCTTGTCTGTGGCCATGTTATTTGCACAAGTACCGGCGACTTCACCAGGTCCCAATCTTTTGAGTGGTGGTAGTATCTGGAGGGGTCGGGGAAGGTGTGCAGGCCTCCCACTTTGGCAGGAGCAAGTCGTGCAGCTCCCCAGCCCAGGAGTTTTGACACTAGTGTCTCAATTTCATGACGTAAGTTCCATGACCTATGGAGAATGTGGAGCCTGCCAAGGGCACCTGCCATTAGCTGCCAGCTATAGACAGAGTGCTGTCAGAAGGAAAAGCAGAACATTCTAAACTGCCGTTCTTTTCTTAAATAGACTGTAATTAAAATACAAAACTCAGAACACCTCCTCACAAAACACACACACACACACACACACGAACGCACGCACGCACGCACGCACGCACGCAGGAGCGCACCTGCTCATGGTTTCAGTGACCACGCACGCACACACTCATGCAGGCACGAGCGGGCGCCTGCTCAGATAGTCAGTGACCAGGAGGGTTATAGGGATACCTTTAGTTTCTCTGATTCAAGACACTGAAAACTTGTTTTTATCTAACTGTATCTTGGATGGGGGAAGGGACACAACCAGCTCTGTAGATTTTCACAACACTGAAAGCAAGTAAGTCCAGAATGGAGAATTTTGAAATGTTCCAAATGCTGAGCACTAGAGTCACTGTCCCACTCTGTGGCAATCTGCTTTGAATGAACAAAGAAAGGGTGCATTTAGACTGGAGGGAGCCTGGTATGGGGATTCAGCTGACTGCTTGTGAAGTGAAAAAGGGCTAGGGAAGAGGCATTAAACAAGGCCCAACTCCATGACTCTAACTCGGCCATCCTCATTCAGCTCCTGTCCCTAGCTCACAGGAGTGGAGGAAGTCCCTAATAGCTGCACTTTGGAACTAGGAAATAAGACTCGAAGGCATTGATCTTTTCTTATTAACTGTGTCCCCCTAGTTTCCATCTTCGTTGCAAATTCAACTGCTTCTAGGTCTCAGCAATCTTGTAAATAATATACTGTTTATTCCTCCTAGCTCAAGAGGATTGGGCCCAGTTAACCTCTGTGGTTTGTACAAACAAGCCCATGAGGAATATCTATGCATGTTTTTTTAAGGCTTATAGTCATTGACTCACAGTGAAGGAAGCCATTGTCATCATTTTACACATTAAAAAAACAAACAAACAAAACAAGAACAACAAAACACCTGCTTCTCAGAGAAGTTGGGAGGCATGTAAAATGTCACAGTATGAGGCCCAAGACTCCCCAATCCTGGCCATTTAATGACACCATACTTTAGAATTAAATGGTTGAAATCCATGTCTGATTATAAGCAAGTGTGTTTACAGGTCTATAGTTGTGAACTGTATCTGGGGTATACACTCCCCACACACAGTTCTATGCATGTATATAGCCTTCACTTTGGATCCAAAGTAACCCCTGTGGGTTAGTAACTCTTTAAAAGTCAACCAAAGTCAACCAGATCCCCGTGGGCACTGAGAATTGCTCACAAAAGGTCTAGGCAAGATAAAATTCTCACCTCTGTAACAAGCTGCTGTCAACCTTTGTGTGTCAAAACCACAGTATGTATATTCTGGCCACCTATCCCTGGTCACTGTAGTATCCTATGCTGCTTACCAAAAAGAAGGCCACAGAAGGGGATAGAAGCTTAGTAGGGGCAAGCCCATACTTTGTCAACCTCAGACATGCAGAGGGAGTTCATAGACTCCAGGTGCAGCCTGCTCTGCACAAGTCTGAGGCCTTTCTTGCTGTCCTTACTTCCCTTGTGTCCTTAATCATATCCTTCTCAGTTCAATCTTCCCTGCAGGGACACATTCTGAAACTCCCTAGGAAAGGTAGCAAAGAGAATGCAGATGAGTTTAGCCACAGTAAGCTCAGGACTCACTTCCCACATTCGCCCCTTAGCACATGGGTATTGAAGCCCTTAAGTTATCTAATACTAAAACACCTGCTCAAAATTCACTCACACAGGCCCTTCTTTTACTGTAGCACTGTCTTATCTGGGGACATGAAAGCTTATGCATCCAGTGGCCTAGCCTTTGTGCCAGTTGTTCTATAGATAACTTTGAACACATGAAGCTATCTTTATACAAGATAAAACCATAAACATGTGCTTAGCTGGACACAGTGGCACATGCCTGTACTCCCAGTACTTGGGAGATAGAGATAAGAGAATCAATAGCTCAATAGCCTCAGCTCAAAGACGAGTTTGAGTTCAGCCTGAGACGCATGAGACCCGGACTCCAGAAAAGGAGGAACGAGGGGTACTGAACGGGTGGCTCATGGTTAAGAGCACATACTGTTCTTTTGGGGGACTTGGGTTCAGTTTGTGGCACCCATACGATGGCTCACAGCCATCTATAACTGCAATTCCAAGGGATCCAATGGCCTTCACAGGTAACACATACACACATGCAGGCAAAACATTCATACACATAACATAAAAATGAATAAATCTTTATAACTAAATAACAGTTTAAAGAAGGGGATGTTTATGCCTAAAATCAGTTTTGCATTCTGTTAATATTTATTATTATATACATGTCCTCTGCAGATCTCCTTGAATAAGCAACTCAAACTTACCACTTTAACTATGCATGCTGTTACATGCCTGTAGTTACAACACTTGAAAAGTAGAGGCAGGAGAATCAGGAGTTCAAGGCCATAATTAGTTTTAAGACTACCTGGACTACATTATACTATGTCTCAGAAAAAAATCAAAACCCAGAAAACTGTCATTTCAAAAGAATCTTCCCAGAATCCCCTAAATAACTCATCAGTCACCACAGCTAATTATCACAAGACCATTTAATATTCCTTAGAGCATTTATTGTGATCAGAAATTGTTGTAGGGACCAAATTATTACCTCTCATCTACAGCTAGCATGTAAGCTCCTGGAGGGCAGAAACGTCAGATTTGTAACATTCGTGTCCTTAGGCCTATGTTTCTGATACCTACAGGCTAGCACAGTGCCCAGGATAGACAGGACAAATAAAACTGAAGACTATGTAGCACTTTAAAGACTGAGGAAGGCTCAATATGTATGATTTTCCAAACCATACTGTCACATGACAAAAAAAAAACAGAAAAAATATTGCATAATCTGTTTTTGCTTAGGCTTTGAGAAAACCCTCAAATCAGATATCTAAGTCAATATAAATGTATCAACAACCTATGAGTAAAAGGAGGGAACACTTCCAAACTCATTTTATAAAGCCAGAGATTCAGAGCTGCTTACTCTGATATCAAAGCCAGACAGGAGACAAGAAAAGAAACCAATCTATGAGTATAGTAGAATATCATTAGACATAATTTTATTGACTTTTTTGCCAGTCATGTTTGGTTCTAGGCCTGGCCTCTGGCTCTTGGCCCTCCAGGCAGTGTCAGGGGTGGGCTCACTCTCACAGCATGGGTCTTAAGCTAAACCAGTTATTGGTTGACCATTCCCTCAATTTCTGTTCCATATTTACCCCTGCAGATCTTGAAGGCAAGACAAATTGTATGTGGAAAGTTTTGTGGTTGGCTTGGTATCCAAACCCTTCACTGAAAGTCTTGCCTGGTTACAGGAGATGACTGGTTAGGCTTTGTATCCTCCATTACTAGGAGTCTTAGCTAGGATCTATATATTCTTTTCTGTTTTTTTTTTTTAACATTTGTTTTCTTTTAGGATCTATGTATTCTACTATACTCATAGGTAAGTGCCTAGCCCAGTTGTCACCAGAGAGACTTCCTCCAGCAACTTATGGAAACAGATGCAGACACCCACAGCCAAACATTAGGCAGAGTGTGGGGAATCCAGAAGAAGAGGGAGAGGACAGAGTATGGAAGCCAGATGGATCAAGAACACAAGAAAACCCACCGAATCAACAAACTTGGACTCACAGGGGCTCTTGCAACTGAACTGACAATCAGGGAGCCTGCATGGGTCTAACCTAGGCCATCGTTGTGTATGTTGTGGTTATGTAGGTTGGTGTTATTGTGAGACTCCTAACAGAAGGACCAAGGCCTGTTTCTGATGTTTTGCCTGCTTTTAAGACCCTTATCCTCCTACTGGATCAACTTGTCCAGCCTTAATATGAGAGGAGGTGCCTAATCTTATTGCAACTTGATCTACCATGTTTGATTGATATCCCTAGGAGGATTGCCCTTTTCTGAAGGGAAATGGAGGAAGAATGGATGAGAGGGAGAAGGTAAGAGCAGAGAGAGGGAGGAGAAACTATGGTCGGGTGTAATATATGAGAGAATAAATTAACTTTCAAAAATGAAGAAAAGCAAAGAAACCAAAATCTTTTATAAAAATGATGAAAGTCTTAATAAAATCCTAGAAAATGGAATTCACCAGGATATTAAAAGCACATCTGCAGCTTTGCTTTCCAGTTTCAGTTACCTATAGTCAAATAAGTTCTGATAGCATTAAATAGAAAAATCTCAGAAATAAACAGCTCATAAAATTTAAGTAGAATATTAATATGAAAAGGTTTTTTACCAACCTGCTCTGTCCCACCCATGGCATAAATCCTCTCTTGGTCTAATGTATCCACACTTTACAAACTGCTAGCCAGTTAGTTACTGAACAGTCATCTCAGTCATGAGGCCAACTGGGTTGCTTCTACATAAGCAATTTCCTTCTCCTCCTCCTCCTCCTCCTCCTCCTCCTCCTCCTCCTCCTCCTCCTCCTATTCTTCTTCTTCTTCTTTTCTTAAAATGGTACCTTAGGGTTTCTATTGCTGTGAAGAGACACTATGACCAAGGCAACTCTCATAAAGAAAAACATTTATTTGAGGCTGACTTACAGTTTCAGAGATTTAGTTCATTATCATCATGCTGAGAAACATGGAGGCATGCAGGCAGACATGATGCTGGAGGAGCTGCTGAGAGTTCATCTTGATCCACAGGCAGCAGGGAGAAGACTCTGTTCCACACTGGATGGAATGTAAGCACAGAAGACCCTAAAACCTCCCCCAGAGTGACACACTTCCTCCAACAAGGCAACATCTGCTCCAACAAAGCCACACCTCCCAATAGTGCCATTTCCTATGGGTCAAACACTCAAACATATGAGTACATGGGGGCCAATCCTATTCAAATCACTACAACCTGGATTGCTCTTTGAATTCTTGGTTCGCCTCACACATGTTATGGAGATCTTAAACTTAGGACAGTTATCCTGTTTCTGTCTCCCAGGTGCTGAAATTACAGGTGTGGGTGTGCACCAACATACTCAGACAGTAAACAAGTAATTCTTATTTTAATTGGTAATAGCCATCAAGCAAAATAGCACTGATCCTAGCAATTCTTACATGTGCAAGAGAAGCTCAAAAGCTTTCCCTTGAGTGGAAAAGTTTTTACATTTTTATGTAACTTCACAAGTGACGAAAAGAATCTGAGATTGTTAGGAGATACAACAGAAAATGAATTTTATGCCTGTGTAATTGTGAGAAAGGAAAAAGAAGTTTGTGATAATTTTGATGTTATATTTCCAAATACAAAAGTTACAGTTGGTATTCAAGATAAGTGCTTAGAGTGAGAAACACAATAAATGACAGGGTTCAGGCATGGAGTTCGGTGAGTTCAGGCACTGCAGGGGATCTTGGAATGTATCCACTGTGGATAAGGAGTGATTACTGGGAGATTACTCAAATTGGAATTATGACTTGTGTTCAAAAGTGGCTCCATCAATATAAGTTAATAGAATGCATTACATGAATATAACAAAGAAAAATAACATGATCACAAAGAAACATTTGGTAAAATTCAGCTTTTTCATACTAAAAACAACCAACTAGGAATAGAATGAAACTACCTCAAAATAATAAAGGCCACAAAGAAAAGGCTCACAACTAGCATTATGCTCAATAATGAAAGGCTTTTGGTATTTTTTTTTTTTTGCCCTAGGATCAAACATAAAGCAAAGATGATCATTCTTTTCTCCACTGTTTAGAATAGTACTAGAAGTCCTAGCTACAGTAACTAGGAAGAGAAAAAACCCACAGGAATGAATTTTATCTTTATTTGTAGGTGACATAAAAGAAACTTAAAGATTCATATAAAAATCTGTTAAACTACTTCAGCAATTTCTATCCTAAAAGTTAACATTATAAAATTCATTGTGTTTATTTTTTTAGCACCAGCCATAAAAAGAAATAATAGACAAGTGAAGCTAGTTCCGACTGAAGAGCTTTACACAGCAAAGAAAACCATAGAATAAAAAGCCAATGTACAGAATGGGAGAAAGTATTTTTAAATTATGTATCTGACAAGGTGTTAATATCTCTGTGTGTGTGTGTGTGTGTGTGTGTGTGTGTGTGTGTGTGTGTGTGTGTAATTCTAACAATTCCATAGTAGAGAAAATGATATTAAATGTACAAAGAACTTAGACATTCTACTTACAAATAGACAACAGCGATATGAAAAGATGTTCACTATGTCTAATTATCAGGGAAATGCAAACCACTACCATAGTAGGCATTGTTTTACATCTGTTATAGCAGCCACTATTTAAAAGAAAATACAAAAGCAAGCAGTACCAAGTGTTGACAAGGATATGGAGAAAATGGTAGCTTTGTGATTTTTTGGATATAGGACTCCTAACATCAGGAACAGGGTTGTCTGTGGTCCCATTTTCTGCCTTTGGATCCCTTTCCTCTAACTGGGCTGCCTTGTCTAGCCTGAATGGAAGAAGATATGCCTATTGTTTCTGCAATTTGGTGTGCCAAGGCTGGTAGATATCCATGGGAGGCCTCCCCTTCTCTGAGGAGAAGGAGAGGAGAGTTGATGAGACAGAGAGGAAGGGAGAGGGAGAGACTAGGAGGAGAGGAGGGATTGGAACTATAAAGTAAATAAGTAACTTAATAACAAAATTTAAAAACTAAAAACTGCAAAAAAGAAAGATCAAATAGATTTCTCCTTTTTTGTTAAACAAAGGAACTATTCTCAGATAGTACTTCTACAAATTAAATTATTACTAAAAAAAAAGTCAGAAAGATCCCCTTTCCTGGAGTAAAAGCACTATTCTTCCAGGTAATCGGAGTTGACTTCTCAGCACTCACACTGGATGGCTCCCAATCACCTAATAACTCCAGCTCAGAGAGGGATTCAGTGCCTCTGGGTACTCACATGCATACATCACACAAATAATGTAAAAGAACACAAATACTTTTCTTAAAAGTCAAATCTAGAACTGGAGAGGTAGTTCAATGGTTAAGAGCATTAGAAACTCTTGCAGAATGTGAATTCAATTCCCAGCAGTAGCTTACAACCATCTGTACCTCCAATTTCAGGGAATCTGACACCCTCTTCTAGCTTCTGTGGGTACCAGATATCCACAAGGTGCACATACATGCATGCAGGCAAAACAGACACATAAAAATAAGCCAGATATGGTGGTCCTCACCTTTAATGCCAACACTTGGGAGACAGAGGCCAGCAGATCTCTGTGAATTGGAGGCCAGCCTGATCTACATAATGAGTTCCAGGCCTGCTGCATAGTAAGACCTTCTTTCAAAAAGAGAAAAAAAATCCTTATTTAAGCTATAACATAAAAATAAATAAATCATTAAAAAGAAGATTGGGTGCTGAGAGAGATGTTTGCACCAAGTACAATAATAGCTTTAGAGAAAGAGGCAACTGATTCTTCTAGACAACCAGAAAAAAGTTCACAGAAGTGGCAGCTGAGTAGCAGAATTGAGAGTCGGGTATGAGACTGGAGAGATAGCTCAGCAGTTAAGAGCACTTGTTGATCTTGCAGAGAACTGAGGTTCGGTTCTCACAGCCCAGATGGCAGTTCACATCCATCTGTAACTGCAGTTACAGTGGGACCCAGTGTCCTCTTGTACTCTCCATGGCCATCAGACATGCATGTAGTGTACAGACATCCATGCATGGAAAAGACTCACACACATAAAAGAAGATAAATCTAAGAAAAAAAACATTTAAAGCAAATAGATATTCATCAGAGAGAAGACTTGAGTCGGCCATAGCATTCAAAACCTTCTACTTTCTTCCCAGAGGTTCAGCTGCTCTATATTCAAAATGCATGTAGCTCAAATAATAGCATGAAATATGAGGGGAAGAAGTCTTTGAAAGACTCCTTTGAAAACAGTTGATAAAATAACTAAACTGAATGTCAAGGAACACTAACGCCCTAAAGCTTATTATATGCATATACGAAGTGATCTAAAACAGAGGTGGGGTTCTGACAGACTCCACAAGCTGGTGCCAAGGTTATTTCCATACAGGCATTAGGTTCAGCCTAACGAAATGACTGTGCAGAACTCGGTGGAGTATCCACAGAGGAAGTAAGAATGACCTTTAATGGGCATGTTCTTTATGTCAGCATCTCCATCTGCATTGCTCGAGGGGGAGCTGAGACATTGGTTCTCTTTAATTCTTGGAGGCATTTGAGTTTACCCTATTAATTTGCTCCACAAACCATTCATTCTGAGCTAGAGCAGAAGCAGTTTTAACTGAATGTTTGTCTGAAATTCAAATGGGTGTGGTTCAAATAAGCAGGTCCACCGTGCCGTTAAGAGGGATTCTCTAAATCAACTGTTTGTTAACTCCCTAGCTGGAGACAGAGCATTCACAGTGCCCAAAGCAGCAATGTACTTTGTTTCAGGGAAGCATCAATCAGTTTTTAGTTTCATCATCCTATTTGCCTTTCATGCCAACCCCCGCCCACATACACACACACTTTCGATAAAATAAGAAATCCAGCTTGTACTTCAGAGAAGATCTTGGGCTGAGATAAGAGATGAAAACATCTGGGTTCTAAGGCCTGTCGTTCCCAAAGGACTACTATGCAGCTAACAACTGTTTATAAAAACTCTCTGAGCTCCGTGCTGCCTCTACTCCCACCCTTCCAGCACGCCAAATCACAAGATAAAACGCAAGGTCAACTCCAAGAATAAATCATTCACAGAGAGTGTCTGAAGCCAGGGCCAACTAGGGAATCCACCAACCCAAGCCTAGCATTTTCCTTTAAGAAGTGTTTTAATACCAGGTTAAAAGCTTGGTCTTCCAGGCCCTTCAGCTAGAATTTGGATCCCAGTTCTGTCACTTGCTAGTTGTATGACTTTGGATAAGTCACTTAACTTCTCTGTGCTTGTTTTCTAATCTATAAAATGGGTATAATGATACCCATTGGGGAGATTAAGTGAGCTCATGTTTGCAAAATGCTTATACTATGTATTGGTTTGAATGAGATGTGATCCATGGTGTTAGGCATTTATATTTTTGGTCCCCAGTTGATGGTATTATTTGGGGAAGCTTAGGATGTGTGGCTTTATTGGAAAAGATCTACCAACAGAGGGGAGATTTGAGAGCCTAAAAACTCACGCCACTTTCAGTTTGCTCTCTCTGCTTGCTGCCAGCCACTGAAGATGTGGGCTTTCAGCTTCTTACTCCTGTTGCCATGCCTACCACTTCTGTTCTATACTCTTATCCTTTTGGAACTGTAAGCCAAAGAAACTCTTCCTTTTTTAAATTGCCTTGGTCATGGCATTTTACCACAGCAACAGAAAAGTAACCACTGCTTATTCTGACTGTATAGAAGCTCACTGATTTGGGTCTGCTTAAGACAGGTGTGTTGTATTTTCATTCATTTTAAATATTTTTTAAATAATAAAGTTTATAAAATAAAATAAAAAATTAAGAAAAGTAACTAAGAGATACTAATTTTAAAGTTTTCATTATGTTAGTTCCTGTTGGTTCAATTCCCAGCAACCACATGGTGGCTCACAACCATCCAAGTGGAATCTGATGCTCTCTTCTGGTGTGTCTGAGGACAGCAACAGTGTACTCATATACATAAAATAAATAAGTATAAATAAAAAGTAAAATGCCTTTCAACTAGGCACTTATTGGGCTGTCCCAATGCACTTTTGATTCTATTCCCACGAACACTTGTCCTGCAAATCATCAGAAAGAGATTTCCTGAAGTGAATGGAAATTAGTAAGAATGATGGAGCTTTCTAAATAAAAATACTAATATCTAAAAGTGTTCGTTAAGACATGCTTGCCGTCCGCTGCACATCACAGTGAGCTCATCCGTCTGAGAATAACTGCTTTAGGAACACCCCTATTGGTTTTGTTGTTGCTCCATTGCTGTCTCGCAGCAGCTTTGACAGAAGACTCAAGCCTGAGACAGGGTGGGCAGTTTGTCAAGTTCAAGTCATCTGGGCAGCACTGCTGCTTCTCCTTGTTGTTAATGAGTTGGCATCTTCCCTTGGAGACCGACTGAAGTGAACTTGGATCAGACCCTTAGTCCTGAAACAATGCGCCCTACCTTTGTTGAAGCCCAAAGAGCTTTTCAGCGCTGAGGCCAGTGTGTCTTAACAAATGGAATTCCGTTCATTTTCTGCACAGAGGCTCCAGGCTCAGCAGGATTCCACTGCATTCTTGGCAGTCTGGCTCCTCTTCTCTGGCAGGGGGTCAGCCTGGGGCCACTGGGGTCAAGAAAGCTCTGCGGGCTGCCTCAGCCTCTGAAGAGGACAATGCAAGCCTCAGACTCAGCACTTCCTACTTCAATAGCACAGCCTATAGTGTGTGTGTGTGTGTGTGTGTGTGTGTGTGTGTGTGTGTGTGCACGTGCAAGCATCCAATGAATGGATTCTGAGTGGACAGAACTTTAGGACAGACAAGAGACATACAAAGAACAGGACACATTGGAGGCATCAGAAAGGAAGGGGGTGGAGGGTTATGCGTGATGCTAGAAGGGATTTCTCAGTTGAAGGGCCTGGGAAGAGTACCTTTCCTAGGAAAGTTCTTGTAAGCAGCGCATGCCTGAACATTTTTGGTATGTGTATCATGGCCATCGTGGCCTCCAGGATGGACATAATACAAACAGTCTGTGAATTTGGATAGGGAAATTATAGACCATTTTCTTTTTCTTTTATAGGCTCCCAGCCTGCTTGGCTAAGTATTGTTCAGGTAATATGTAACACTCTTTTAATAATTATTATTTTTGTTTTTACATTGTGTGTGTGTGTGTGTGTGTTTTGTGCACCACAGTGAGCATATGGAGATCAATGGACAAATTGCAGGAGTCAGTTCTCTTTCCACCAGTTGGATTTCAGAGATTAAATTTAAGTTATCAGACTTGGCAGCAAGTAACTTTACCATCACTCTTAAAGGCTGTTTCTCATCACCATGTTCCAGCTAGGTAACATTTCCCAACATCTGGGAAGTGAAGGAAGGCAGATAAAGAAAGAGTTCAAGGCCACTCTTGGCTACACAGTCAGTCTAAGACCAGCTTGAGCTATAGGAGACCTTATCTCAAACAAACAAACAAACAAACAAACAAACAAACGTAAGGACTGGGGAGATGGTTTAGTCCAGAGGATTCCCACAGCTTGCTGATCACCAAGTAAGGCCAATCAGTGAACTCTGTGCTTCATGAGAGACCCTAGCCCAAAAATAAAGTGGAGAGCAAGCAAAGAAGACAGCTGATGCCGACCTCCTGCTTCCACGTGTGTGTGAACATATACTTACTCTCTCTCTCCCTCTTTCTCTCTCTCTCTCTCTCTCTCTCTCTCTCTC
>NW_021604605.1:1417210-1441019 GCF_004785775.1 Grammomys surdaster | reverse complement strand
ACAGACACAGACACAGACACAGACACAGACACAGACACAGACACAGAGAGATGCTCACACACACACACATAAATGTAAAACCAAAACCAACCAACCAAATGAACAATAGCAAAAAGGGGCAGAGAGAAGGCTCCATTCTCTCCATCCCTCCCTAAACGTGCCCAAGTATGGTGGGAGTAAGCTGGCTATAGATGAGAAAGAGAAAGGGGTTACACATGATGTCACTTGCAGCCATTCACTTCTGATCAGAAATGACTTTGGTCTGTGAGTCTGAGAAGTTGAGCCCCTGGTAGGGAAGGACACAGGGCAGAGCATTTGGGTTTGTTTGGGACTGGTGAAGCGGCTTTGGCAAAAATGTGAACAGTCAGTAGCAGAGCACTGGGGTAAGTACTATAAGCATATAGGTCTGCTTGCATCTCTGTCCTACAGTGCTGGTCCTGCCTGCCTGCCAGTTCCTCTGCCTGCAGCCGCTCTACCTTCCTTCCTGTCTCTCATCTACCTTCTAGTATTTTGCTTGCCTGTTCTTCACCTATCTGTCCATTACTTGCCTGTCTCTGCCAAGGGAAAAGTTTCAACCCAGGAAGCAAGGAAAGAACAAGTGGCTGGCTTAAGCTCCCGGAGTTTGTTAGGAGAAACTTTACTCAAGACAGCTTTACTTCCTTTCCCACCTGTGAACTGCTGAGAACAACTGGCCAACCTAGTGGCCACTGGCCACATGTGACTGCTGGTCATTTGAAGTGAAGATGATCTGAATTGAGGTATGAAGTAAGTGTGAAATGTACCCTGGATTTCAGAGATGTAACACAGTATAAGAATTTCAGATAGCTCAGACACGATTCTGAAAATATCCCTAACATGTTGCAGTAACAACAACTGGGACCTAATGGGTTAAAGAAAACACATCGCTAAAATTACTTTCACTTGTGCCTATTAGTTTTTCCTTTTTAAAACGTGGCTGCTGGAAAAAAGTAGGTTGCATGTGTGACATGCATTGCACTGCTGTGCAAACATTCATTGGAGTACCTCTAAAGTGTCCTCATTGGAATGGCATTAGGAGTTTATCCAAGGACTGCAGAAGGCCACACCAGCTTGGAGCATACACTGAAGCAGCCTGCATCAGCATGGGTCTTCTTTGAAATTCCAGTCTCAGTCTTCAAATTCAGATACACTAGATTAAACATAAAAATAATAGATCTAATAAGAGAAACAAAAACCACTTCTTCTTCCATTCCCCACTACACACACACACACACACACACACACCTCACAACCAAAATCTTCAAGTCAGAAGACAACTTTCCTACTGCATTTTCAAACCCTACTCCACCCTTAGCAGAGCATTTAGAATCCTGGGGGCCTCTGGCCCCCAGTGTGGAAAGCCCAGGAGGTGATCCCTGAAAGGGCCCCTCCATCTTGCAGTTTCTATAGAAGACTCCTGAGTTTCTAATTGCTGCATGTCCTCTTTTGTTCCCAGTTCTCACCTTTGCTCCCTCCTATCCAGTCAAGTTCCTAAGGCCCTGGGAGTGGAGTGGACCAAGCAAAAAAGGCCCAAGACAGCCTTTCTCTCTCCATTGTAGCTTCCCTGGGCTAGCCACAGGTGTCCCTTAGACACTTGTCTTATTGAATAGCTCACTAAGCAGAACTGGGAGGGAACCGCTGTCAGGCCACCTCCTGCTGCTGTCAGCAGAGGGAAAGTTCTTTCAAAATGGCCCTGCTTTGTAAATTCACTAGAGAAGAAAGCTGCCTTATCCTCTGCAGAAAGATGGACGGGTGCAGATCAAATTAGAAATAAGCAAATGAGATAAGAACTGAATTTGGGACCAGCATAATTCAGAAAATGATAGAGTGCTCCCTCCACCACTGAACTAGAAAGTTATACTGCAATCACTGAGGTCTGCTGGGATCCAGGAGCAAATTTGACATTTTCTCTTTCCAAATCCTGTGTGAACTTCTCCGTGAACTTGGCCACTTAAATACTGACACTTTTCTCACTTTAATATTAATTTTAAGGCTGGGGTGTGTCTCCTCTGCATATCCCTGGTTTTGCTCCCCAGCACCACATAAACTGGATGAGGTCGCACATATCTGTGGTCCTCATGCTCAGAAGCTGCAGGGAGGAGAATCATCCTTAACTACGTAGTCCATTTAAAGACATCCTTCCTACAGGAGACCTTGACTGACAAATGGATCAAGACTGACAAATAGTCTCCAACTAACAGCTACAAACTAACTACCAACTCACAACGTAGACAATAGTGTCTGGCTCTGGTCATTAGGCGGTCTGTAGAGGAATGTATAGCATCACTTAAAAGTTACAAAGAATTGTTTTCTGAGTGACAATGTTATCAACCTTAAAGAATTCTTTGTCTGAGGGTCAGTAAAACTGACATCTCCGAAGTGAAGTGTGTACTCTCAAGGAATCTGCTTGGATCACTGTGCCCCAGTTCTAACTCACCAGAACAGCAGCTCTCAATCTGTGGGTTGCACCACCTGTGGGAGTCAAACAACCCTTTTACAGGAGTCACAAATCAGATATTTGCATTATGATTTATAACAGTAGCAAAATTAGAGTTATGAAATAGCAATCAAATAATTGCAAGGTTGGGGGGGGTCACTGCAGCATGAGGACCTGTACTGAAGGGTCACAGCATTAGGAATGTTGAGAACCACTGGACCAGAAGAATGAAGAGAAGCTTCTCCCTGGCCCAGGATGGGCTTGGGCATTATTTTCACAAATGGAAAGCCAGTTGTTTGTGGTCCTCCCCTTTTCTGATCCAAGGTCCTTCCACGGACACAGCCAGACTTAGTCTGGGGCTCAACTAAAGAAACTTCTGTGAGTATGTTCTGCGTGTCAGCAGGCCTGCACTTGGCCATAGAGCACTTCCGAAAACTAGAATCAGTTTGATTTACTGGGCTTCAGCCAGTAAGCCAGGCACCCTGGCAGGTGATTGGTTACCTTACCTCAGTTGTCTCCTGAGAGAAAAAAGCTGAAATACTTCCATGTCAGTTGTGTGCTTTTCCTGTCAACAGACAGCCAACATGCAATTCATAAACAAACCCAAAAAACATCAGTTCACACTTGCTGGACACAGCCAGTTGCTGTTCTCTTGTTGTGCAGGAAGTCCCCTGGTACTCACGTTACTTCAACAAGCCCCATGCATCCAGCTGGCTTCAGTTTTCTCAAATTCTGGAAACAAAGGGATTCTGGGGTTGGGGAAGGAGCGGGCCTCATGTCTTGGTTGCACACGAGGAGAAATGGAGACCTAGTTAAGAGGCAATCATTTGCTTGTCTGACACGGGCTGACTGAGAACCTAGATCTCCAGGCTCAGCAAGTACTTAGGACCACTGGCTATGTGCCTCACTATGTACTGAGGCGTGGAGACACAACTGCCAATAAGGTCATAAAGGTCACTCGAAGCTTCACATCTATTTCTTTGACTTTGAAGTAGAGCATACACTAATTCCAACAAGCCTAGCAGAATATTTGGAGCTCGGTTTCAACCAGCAGGTGGTGACTAAAATTAGCACTACTGCCCCAGGGAATGGGTCAGTCTCTCAGCACGTGCAAGCTTGTTGAACTGTGTACCCTTGTCCTTCAACCTTCTGTCATTCCTTATCAAATACTTCTGGAACACCTACACTGTGATAGGTAGTGCTGTAGGTTCTTGGGCTACAATTAAGAACAAGACAGCTTTGAGCTCCTTCCTTAGTGAAGTACCCATGGTCACTCTGCTTCGCGCTCTCATGCTTTACCTGGTAACCAGAGTCTATTGTGCTAAAAGCTAACTTAGAGTGCTCCATATGCAGAGCTGAGTACAGAAGCCAAAAGTTTCCTGTGCTCATTTTAAGCAGACTTTATGGAGAACATTAGTACATGGAAAAGCTGTATGCAGTAGAATCTCTTCCACTCAGGAAGAAGAAACTGTTAGTAATCTCTATCCTGCTCAAGCATTTAGAGATTTAGGCTCGTTCTTAAATGCAATGACTTGGTCTCCATTTCCATGGTCTGCATTGGTCCTGGAGAATGGGGATTCTCTGTGCATCAATAGGGAAGGAGGTCTACTTGGAAATAACACTCCAAACTGCAGGTAACAGCACCATCAACCCATCTAAAAGCTATTGACCAACAAGCCACTAAAGACGAGCTGGCCCTCTGTCCAGTTTGCCTGACTTGTTTTGTCAAAGAGGTTGCTGACTGCCCTGAACAGGTGAACAGCTAGGTCCCATGCATGCAGGACTTCACTGCAAGGTCAAAGGTACAGCCCACATGGAAGTTGGCTAAACATGTAAGAGATGGAAAATGCCAACGGTAGCAACTAAATATAAATGTGCACATGGGTGGATTCCGGAAACTGCAAAGCAGTGAGCCTGACACTGAGCCCTAGCAGAATTCTGGATCATTCTCAAACAGGTGGCTTTGCACAGTTAGAAAAGAACGTGGAGGTCACACTACTGAACTTGTAAAGGGTAAAGAGGAAACCTCTAACTCTCATCAAACATAGAGTTTGAGGATGGAAAACAGAAAGTGTCTTGGTATTCTATGCTTCTTTTATTTATTGGTTAATTTTGCTCAGGGCTAGAGCTTAGGAGAGGCATGAATCAGAGTCTCACAATGTAGTAGTTTGGCCTGGATTTTGCCTCTCTAGTGTGCCTGGAGAAGGTTTTACATGGAGGATGTCCTAGAGGCAAAGACAATGCCTGAAAACTACTAATTTAAGGTTTGAATTATTTTGTAACAGTCAACTTGAATAAAAATGCAAATGACAAGATCTCATAGTGGCTTTCTGATACTCGGCTCTATTAAAGTTAACATGGATCAAGCCTGAAGAAATCTAGAGCAATCAGTACCCTTAACCTTGTTTAAGTTACAAACATGAGTAAAACTTAATGTGATCTATTTTTTTTTTTGAAAAAAGAAAAACCACACATGTTAAACTAACCAATCAGAGAAGCAGCAAAGAAATTTAAAATTATGTAATGAAGACATTTCCAGTGTTATCCAGATAAACTCTTTTATGTTTTTAACAATATTTTTATGTGTATCAGTGTTTTGTCTGCCTGTGTATATGTACATCGAGAATGTGCCTAGTGCCAGTGGAGGTCAGAAGGTGTTGGATCCCCTGGCAGTTTAGTGAAAGATGGTTGTACTTCCTTTTTAAAAAAGATTTATTTATTTACTTATTTTATGTGAGTACACTGTAGCTCTCTCCAGACACACCAGAAGATAGCATCATATTCCATTCCAGATGGTTGTGAGCTACCATGTGGTTGTTGGGAATTGAACTCAGAACCTCTGAAAGAGCAGTCCATGATCTTAACCATTCACAGACCATATGAAGCTCAAGAAGAAGGAAGACCAAAGTGTGGATGCTTCAGTGCTTCTTAGAAGGGGGAGCAAAATACTCACAGGAGGAAATATGGAGACAAAATGTGGAGCAAAGACTAAAGGAAAGGCCATCCAGAGATTGCCCCACCTGGGGATCCATCCCATATACAGTTGCCAAACCCTGACGCTATTGCAGATGCCAAGAAGTGCTTGCTGACAGGAGCCTGATACAGCTGTCTCTTGAAAGGTTCTGCCAGAGTCTGACAAATACAGAGGCGGATGCTCACAGCCAAGCCAACCATTGGATTGAGTGCAGGATCCCCAGTGAAGGAGGAGAAGAGACTGAAGGAGCTAAGGGGGTTTGCAGTCCTGTGAGGAGAGCAACAGTGTCAACTGGCCAGACACCGCCCCCCACCCCCCGAGCTCCCAGGGACTGAACCACCAACCAATGAGTACACATAGAGGGGACCCATGGCTCCAGCCGCATATGTAGCAAAGGATGGCCTTGTTGGACATCAGTGGGAGGAGCGGCCCTTGGGCCTGAGGGGGTTTGATGCCCCAGTATAGGGGAATGCCAGGGAGGGAAATCGGGAGTAGGGGAACACCATCATAGAAGCAGGAGGGGGGGTGGGAGAGGGGGTTTTTCGGAGGGGAGACCTGGAAAGGGGATAACATTTGAAATGTAAATAAAAATATCCAATAAAAATAAAATTTACATAAAACACGAAAGAAAAGAGAGAGAGAGGGAGGGAGGGAGGGAGGATGAGAGAGAGGGAGAGGAAAGAAAGAAAGAAAGAAAGAAAGAAAGAAAGAAAGAAAGAAAGAAAGAAAGAAAGAAAGAAAGAAAGAAAGAGAGAAAGAGAGAGAGAGAGAAAGATGGTTGTAAGTCATGATAAGGGGGGTCTTGGGAACTGAACCCGGAGTTGAGTCCTTTGTGAGAGCAACAAGTGTTCTTACCCGCTGAGCAATCTTGTCAGCCCCTCAGATAATTTAAGAAGTCTGTGATGCATCTATTTACTGTTGGGGGCTTGTTTTTGTTTAAGATAAAGCTGCAGGTGTCCCAAGCGGCCCTCAAACCTTCTGTGTAGCTGAAGCTGGCCTTGGACTCCTGATTCTTCTTCCTTAACTTCCTGGCACTATGCCTGGCTTTCTTTACAAAAGAATACATTTGTATTCCTTCTTCATTCATAAAGTAGTGCTGCCCTTTGCTCTAGACTTTCTGTAACAGGAAAGATAGTTTGCTTAAGGCCCAAGTTCTGTTGGTCTTCTGTGTGCTCTCAACTGTGTTGTTCTTGAAGAAACCTGGGCTTAGCTGACACCATTTAAGAAGATTGTTCGTGGAGAATTGCACTGCTCCAGGAGGAGTGATTAATGACAAATTTGGGCTGGAGGGAAGACTGGGGCCCTCCAGAGCATGTGCTGGTGACACTATTTCCCAAGGCAAAAAGGAAAGGAAGAGTGTCTTTACCAAATCGTCCCAAGATCTTAAAGAAGGGGTGTCACTTGTATAATCATATACACAGAAGCATGCACCAATTCCTCACCCAACCATCAACCAAAGACATTGGAATGTGGCGAGCTGAAAGAATTGACCTATTCACATTCTTGCTCTATAGAGGTATCCTTGCTCCTGGAAGATCCCTGGCTCTTATCTATTTGATCTAAGCCAAAGAAAGACAGGAGTTCATGTTTGTGTAGCTCCTCTGTTCTCACTCCAAGTGAGCACTGGGAATAAACAATAGTGTGGAGGTATCCATTTCATCCAATGATCCTGGGAAAACGAGATTCTATGCAGAACTCATCTCAAGTTATAGCTATGTACCAGACTTACCTTCAGCCTGAAGAAAGTCAGTGTATCAAAATACAAACTGAACACAGATTTTTAGCATTCTTGCTAGAATTAATTTTTCAATAACAGAGCATTGCTCTCAGGGGAGACTGTAGGTCAGTTGTATCATTGACAGAGCTATTAGCAAGGAAGTGGGCAAAGAAAGACAGTAATCGTGACTATAAAATACTAGCTTTGCTCAAATGACCTCACCATCAACTGCCTGAGTATAATGTCCCTCCTTTGTCTTAGAAGATATTTCAATGACATTGATAAATCTCCTTGAAGCTTTGGCCTGCTTGGCACTTAGAAAAGAATTTCTGAGTAATGCATTCGCCTTGATTTTAAGAAACTCCATATCTAAACCGAAGGGCATTGCTCAGTGTCTGGTTGCAACCTTGAAATCTGCTTGGTTGAAAGAAACACACATTTTCTTTGAGTAACTTTGGTCATTTGGTCTTGGGAAGTCCTTGGGTTGAGGATATACACATCTCATCCCACATTCATCTGTCCTGGAACATCTTACTAAACAGGTGGTTATAATTTTATTTCCGTATCTTATCTACATTTTATTTCCCATGCCACAAGGAAGACACCTGATAATTTTTACACATACTGAATTACAAGAAAAGGTGTGCCTTAAAATATTGTCTGGAAAATATTGTGTGTGTCCAAGAAGACAAAATTGGCCTAAGTTAAAATTCTAACTCAAAGTTAAGACAGAAAAAAAAAAAGTTCGTCCTAGTTTGGAATCCAAAAACCTAACAAATTTGTTTAATTTAAAGTTTTATTTCTCCATTCAAAGGTGGTATATAAAATGGATGTACTCTTTGCTTACCTATTATTTTCCTTCTCTTCTCCTTCATTCTTTCTCAAAATCATTATCTACACATGAAAATAATTCCTCATGGATTTAAAATGCACTGCTAATTATTCAGACATTTCACAAGAAGCTAGAAAAGTCTCAAACGGTCTCTACTTAATTCGTGACTCACATTGCCTAGTCGAGCTCATGCTGCAAATGATACCCCACAGTGTATACTTTTACCCTCATATATTGGTAAAAGGAAATCTTTCTCAGTGCTAGATGAAACAACTTGCCTTGTGCTCCTTTCTCTGGCCATATGTTGTGTAGACTATCATGAGACTCCTGATCTCCTCTTAGCCAGCAGATGTTACCCAGGAACCAGCTTGGGCTGACATCATAGGAGAGTTGATTAAAAAAAAATGCATGGCAGAGAAAAAAACTTTGCTTTCACTTGTAGTCACTGATGAGAGGCAGGAGCTTTGGCTGTTTCCTGAGACTCAGAGAACAGCAGCAAGGAGTGGCTCTCAGAGTGAAAAGAAAATCAAGTCCGGACAGAAAACAACAACAACAAAAACAATAAAACAAAACAAAACAAAATAAAATAGAAATTCAGGCACAAGTACCCAGCCAAAGGAAAATGGAATTTAAGGCAATTACCTAACTAACTCAGCAGCAAAATTAAAAAGGCCCATTCAGTTTCATGAACATTTAAGACCCCCAAATGGTCATAAACTAAATGACCTGCAATTGTAGATTCCCTTTGGCTACATAGCTGTGCTGGCCAACTCTAGACTCAGGCCCACATTACTGCAGAGAGGCAGGACACTTTTTTTTTTTTGACGGGAAATGGAAAACCACAGTGAGTTTGCTCCAATTTTCCCATGAAATAAAGTGCTGTAGCGAACTGCTTTGGAAGAGAATTCGGAGAATTGCTTAGCTCCTTGCTGGATACCCAACAGATCCCCACCTGCGAAGTCCGCAGGGTTTGTACATGTCACTGATTGCATACACACTGCTTTCCAGTAGGCATGTGAAACCAATAACTATGAAAAACCTCGGAAGTAATTTTCCCCAGTAATACCATTCTCAATAGATAGCTTAATGTGGCCCAACATACTGGAAAATCTCACAGTAAATTTATTTCTTTCAAGCTTCTTTAAAATGCCAGCAATAAAATCTACTCTTATGAGCCTTCTAGTTATGCTCCTTAACTGTGCAGACATCATAGGAACCAGTAAGTGATCTTAAAATAACCTAAACTGAAAGCAGGTATGGATATCAGAGATAATATTCAAATGCCCAGGACTTCCCTAAGTATAGCAGTGCTTTTGAGTAAGTACACCATGATTCTGTCCCTCCAGCTTACCTGAATCTTCCCCTACCCACAGGGTACCATCACATCAGCTACTGAGAGGCGTAAGTATTGCCGGGAAGCCCTGCATTAACAAATTGTCACCAAAATACAAGAGTAAATATTTGCTCTTTAGTAAAAATGATAAAATACTGAAAACTGAGATTATTTGGGCATGTAGAGGGTTTGGGAGATTATGGGGTGGACACGCAGAGTACATTTTGTTTGTAAGTAGCATTCCTTGAAGAGGTCATCGCCTACCTTCACTCTTGATCGCACCTGAAAATCACCTACAGGGTAAAATAAGACTGTGGTGTGCAAAAAAAGAAAATGTTCTTTAAAAAAAATACTAGCCCTCACTTGGAAAGAAAAACTCTAATTGGCCTCTCTCTCCATGGAAGAATTATGGAAGAGATGAATACATGCTCTAAAGAATGAACAAATGAATTAATTGTACTTATAAGACACCCTCATTGTTCTGCTAGTAAGTTTTTAGAAAGCATTCTGGAAAACTCTCCATCTGTTTAACTGGTAGTTCTGTTATCTTTTACTGTTACCATTTTGGGGACATGTTATGTCTTATACTGGCATGTGAGCCATAGCTTCATCTCTGCCACATATTTGTGTGGTGCCTGACATATAGCTTGGTTTCAGAGTAAACTTGGCACTGCATAGTAACTTGCCCCCACCATGTTCAGGACACATGTGCTGGTAGGACAGAAGATGAACTGTGTGCTGCTACCAGAATCGGGCAGCCCATTCTTGTCCCTTGTTCTTTACCACTAGGTGAGACCTGAAGCTCCACCTCCACCATATGTTCCTGATGACTATCAGAGGGCCTCAAAATCAGAACAGAGGCTCAAGCAAACCCACAGCAAGCCTAATATTCTGGAGCCAGAAAAGCAATGTGGGCCTCAGACGGTACATTTTAGAAAGCAGGCAAAAGCCCAAACAGCACCTGTTTTCAATATGGGTTTCTCCATTCCCAAACACACATTTTTACTTGCGTCTCAAATTAGGCCACAGAGAACCAGCCCCCGGTTTCCCACTAGCCTGCCCCTCTCCATAGTGGGATCCTCCTGTATAATCAGCTGGCTTGGGCCATGGTGGTCTGGCTGGCATCCACTCACAGTGCCCTCAGCCCTGAGTGCTCACTGAGCTTATCTGCTCCACAAATAGCTAACCGACAAGTCTGGCCACGTTACCATACAGGCTCTTGCTTGTTCTTAGCACAGTAAGCAAGAGCAGCCATGTTTTCCCTCAGGGGAAGAGCTAAAAGTATAGACTAAATAGAAACCGTCTCTCTCTCTCTCTGGAAGTCCCAACAGGGTTCTGGAGACCATTTTGGTGGCACATTCTCCTGAGGATGTGAATCAATCCTGTGGCTGGTGTTTCTCTCCGAGCTAAGGAGAGATTTGCACCACTTGGAAGCATCCTTTACGTCCTCCTCACTCTTGCCTCAGATCCCCAAAGGACAATTGCCTCAGCTTAGAACTTTGCTCCTTGTCAAAATGTCGATCTTCCCAGAGGAAAAGCAGAAAGTCTGAGCCTCTGGGGCATGGGGAATGGGAGTAGGTAGCAGGTTGAAAGGGCCTGGGGTGATCCTGACTTTCCTCACAGATTTTCCCAGACCTAACTCATTTCTTATATTCACACAATTTTGGACAGTATAATTCATCACTGATAATCGAAATAGGGTCCTCAGACCCTATTCTCAGTGCTCCTATTCTCTGGGATCCTGTTTTGTTGTTTTGTTTTTTGTTTTATTGTTTTGGTTTTTCTTTTGTTTAAAAAGGAAATCTCATTTAAAAAAAACTGTTACAGGAAGGAATCTAATCTAGGGCTTTCTGCATACAACGCAAGCATTAAACCACTGAACATCCCAAACTCTGTGAAATGAAATCTTTAGACCCCTTTCCTCAATTATACAGAAGCAGAGCTGCCTTGTGGCAAGATCCCTAGATTATTTACCTAGTCATTAAAAGTTGGGACTATCAACTTGGCAGAGTAGTACATGCCTATAAAGCCAGGACTCTGGGAATAGAGACGGGAGTTCTAAGGCTAGCCTGGACTATGTCCCAAAAGAAAAAAAAAAGTTGTGACATCTTGATGTGTCTTTGGTGTAATAGACCCAGAGAGACCTAGTTTCAAATCCTGGTTCTATGACTGGAGTTATGGCTCAATAGTAGGACACATGCTTATTATATAGAAGCCCTGTCTTCCATATTCTTCACTATGAAAAAGAACCACAAACCCTATCCTGAATCTACCATTTCATCTTTAATCTTGGAAAAAAACATTCGTTTTAATACTCTTCAGTGTCTTCATCTGGAAAAGAGAGATGAGAGCCTAGTTGTATACCCCTATAGTGTTGTTGTAAGAATAAAGCAGTAGCATTCATTAGTGGCTGGCACGTGGTCAGTGCCTAAGAGGTAGTAGATAGCACATTACTACTTTGTATTCCAATATTCACCTGTTGTCATGTAATCATAATCCCTTCATTTTTCTCCTCCTCAGAACTAAAACATCAGTGGAAGTGTGCCTACAAGTCAGACCTAAGTTCTCAATAATAAATGTCCCCCAGGCCCAAAGACCAATTCAAATTATACTTCTCATACTTTTCACCCTATGCTAACTAGAGAACAGATTTTTATTTTTAAATCTAAGTTCCAGAATCTGTGGGTTGGAGATTGTGCACATTTTTGGTATGATTAGTCTGATCGAGCCAGCTGTGACTGTCAGAAAAGTATGTCAAGGGTGACAAGATGACAGAGTCTAACCTTTAAGGGTGCTTGATAGGAGTTAATGATGTGACTTACCACTAACTTAATGGGACCTCCTGTCACAGCCTCACACCAAGTATCATATGTCTATACTGTCAAGAGGCCAATGGCTTTTGACAAAAGAGAAGAATTGCCCCCTCCACCAGCCCTGGAGTGCTGCTTCCTTCCAAGTACATGATCCTGGCTACAGCTATGCACATAGTCCCTGGGACATGAAGCACTGTTTTGAGTTCTCTAAGAAAATCCTTCCACTTCTTATACAGTTACATCACAGTTCTCAACAATGGAGTCCACCCAGGGCTGAGGGAGCTTGGTGATAACTTGGCTTCCCTGATACCTAGATTAACACCAAAAGATTGGAATGACGGTTATCTCAGTTAGGGTTTTATTGCTGTGAAGAAACACCATGACCAAGACAACTCCTATAAAGAAAAACATTTCATTGAGGCTGGCTTACACTTTCAAAGGTTTAGTCCATTATCATCATGATGGGTTGCAGGGCATCGTCCAAGTAGATGTGCTGGAGGAGATGAGAGATCTGCATCTTGATTGACAGACAGCAGAAGAGAACTATCACAACTAGGCATAGCTTGAGTGTATGTATGACCTCAAAGCCCACCTCCACAGTGACTTACTTCCTGCAACAAGGCCACATCTCCTAATAGTGTCACTCTCTATGGCCAAGCATGCAAACACAGGAATCTATGGGAGACATTCCTATTCAAAACACCACAATGGCAAAAATCCCTTGACTTGTACTCTAGATTTAGTCATCACTAACTTCAGACTGTTTAAGAAAATGACATTTAGAATTGGGGTTCAGTTGGTAGACTTCTCTAGAAGAGACTATGGCACATATTTACAATGCTAACACCTGAGATATAGAGGCAAGAAGATTAGAAGTTCAAAGTCATCGTTGGCTGCAGAGAAAGTTCAAGTCCAGTCAGTGCTACATGAAACCTTCTCTGAAAAAAGACATTAAGAAAATTATATATGTAATCACAGAATGCAGACATGTTCCAATAATGGGTTAAGTGCAAGTGTGCATTGGGGTGAGAGGCCTTTCCCATTGAGCTTCCCGGGGAGTGGCTCATCTCTAAAGAGACTGACCTCAACAGACACTGTTAGAAAGGCAAGGGTCTCTCTTTAAAAGAAAAGCAAAGGCCAGTGTGACTATTAGGAAATTGAATACATAATTGTAGATTAGATGGCTGGGTCAAGATTTTGGTCACTTTTTTGAAAGCAGGACTCTGCATTCAGCATATTTTGATAAAGCTGAAACCAATTCAAAGCCAGATCTGAATTTGAGGCAGATGGGGCAAAAGAAGGGAGGTCAAAAGGAAGAAGAGGAAGAAGAAGAAGAAGAGGAGGAGGAGGAGGAGGAGGAGGAGGAGGAGGAGGAGGAGGAGGAGGAAGAGGAGGAGGAGGAGGAGGACATTGCAAAGGAAAGTAGCTTCAGGATAGCTTGTGTAGGAAAGAAACAGGCAGAGAAGGATGAAAAGGTGATATGACAATGATTGATGACATTCTGACATGATGTGGTTATATCATCATGACCATATCAATATCATTGTTGATAGAATCAGTCTCATAAATACAAGTAATATCATCTCCTTTAAAAGATAAAATGCTCAAAAAACAACTTTTCATGGTGTATTAGTTCCTTTTGTATTTGCTGTGATCAAATACCTAACAAAGAGCAACTTGGGGGGGAAGAGTCTACTCCAGATAACAGTTCAAAGAAGCCCAGTCATCATGATAAGAAAGGCATGGTAGCAGAAATGTGGAGCAGCTGGTCACATTGCATCTTAAGTCAAGAGGCAAAGTAAGACAAATGATGCTCAACTTGCTTTCTCTTATTTCTTCAGTCTAGGACTCCAGCCCATGACATGGAGCCACCTACACTTACATTGAGTCTAACCACCTCAATTAACTGAAGTCAGAAATGCCTTCACAGGCATGCCCTGAGGTTTGTCTACTAGGTAATTCTAGAGCCTTGCAAGTTGACAGTTCATAAACTACCACACACAGAGAGCAACATCCTTACACCCTTTCCACAGGGTCAGTCACAAGCTTAGCTAGGCTTCTCTTATCTTACTGGGAAGAGAGCAATATGGAGCCTACCTACACTGATTTCATTTCTTGAAATTGTAAAACACTTGTATTGTTATTTATTTATTTATGTATTTATTTATGTATTTATTTATTTATTTATTTGTGTGTGTGTGAGTGTGTGTGTGTGTGTGTGTGTGTGTATGTGTCTCACAGTGCATATATGGATGTCAGAGGGTAACTTGCAACAGTTGGGGGTGACAAAGTAAATAATTCGTAACAGCTATAGATAGCTGTCATGGATGTGGCGATTAGTGTAATTAAGAGGGCTCAGGCTCTCGCCTTCCATCATTTGGTTCTCAAGGGCTGAACTCAGGTCATGAGGCTTGGCCCAAGCATGTTTACCCACCAAGCTATCTCTCTAGCCCTACAGTGACTGCTTTTAAAGTTAATACATAATGCCTATTTCAAATATTAAGCTATGCTATGGTCTAATCTCTTGTTAAAATTTAAAGCATGCAGAGGCTGTAGTTCAGTGTTAACATGCTTGAATACTTATGCAAAACCTTGGGTTCCAATCTCATCACTGTATAAAACTTGGAATAAAAATAATAGAAATTAAAACAATCAAACAAAAAACAATAAAACTAGGTATGAATTTTTAAAAAGGTACCTAAAGATCTTAATGCTAATAGCAGACACCTTTCCCAAAACTACTGGCAACACATATAAATCTGCAAGGAAAGTTTTGTTAGAAACTTTCCGAAACTCCCGTTTCCAGTGGAAAAGCTGATGGCAAGTTCAAAGGCTATGTCACCTCACAGGTGAGCACGCAGTACGCCTATGTACATTTTGTAGTCTTCAGAGAAAAGTACTGAGATCCCTGTCCTTAGAGTTGTTCAAGCACTGACTGCTCAGCCATTCAACTTGACCACTGAAAAGATAATCAACAAGGATTCACGATCAACCTGGATGACCTTTAGAGGATTATGAGAGTCAGTTGAGCTGGTGTATTTCTAGAAAAGGATATATTTGTTTCTGGTCAAGTGCTATAGAGATGGTAAACTGTCCAACACACTGGGACGAGCAGAGTTGAAGAACAGAACTAAGCGCCCTTGGCACCTCACTGAATCATAGTTTCTTATTATAAAAGATGATAAATTCCCTTCAGGCATGTCTAATTATTTGACATTGCAACACAATGTTGCTATCTACAATGTTCACACTTGAGAACCACACAATTAATTTTCAAAACAATGCTATAAAACCTCATGATGCATTAAGGGAGTTTACAATTTGGTAGTAGGCCACATTCATTGCTGTCCTTGGCTGCATGTGGTCTGTGGGTTACAGATGGAACATGCCTCAAAGTTACTTTGAGTTGGATCCATCACCATGTATAATAACCAAGAGCATCTTATTCAACATCACAGTCTTTTTAGCTGATCTCACGAGGAAAGCACTCTCCAATCCATAGCCAGAAAATGATACAGAGGATGGACAATGGGATCTCCTAGAGTCTCCTTTTTCCTCTGGTCCTAGTCTAATAGTAGTCCCACAACCTAACTTACACTTAAGTTTCCCTTGTAGAGGAACACTCCTCCATTGTTGGTGGGACTGCAAGATGGTGCAACCACTTTGGAAATCAGTGTGGCGGTTCCTCAGAAAATTGGACATAGCATTACCCGAGGATCCAGCTATACCACTCCTAGGCATATACCCAGAAGGTGCTCGAACATATAATAAGGACATATGCTCAACTATGTTCATAGCAGCCTTATTTATAATAGCCAGGAGCTGGAAAGAACCCAGATGTCCTTCAACTGAGGAATGGATTAAAAAAATGTGGTATATTTACACAATGGAGTATTACTCAGCTATTAAAAACAATGAATTTGAGAGGTTCCTAGGTAAATGGATGGAACTAGAAATTATCATACTGAGTGAGGTAAGCCAATCACAAAAGAACACACATGGTATTCACTCACTGATTATTGGATATTAGCCCAGAACCTTAAAATGCCCAAGATGCAACTCACAGGCCACATGAAGTCCATAAAGAAGGAAGACCAAGTGGGGGTGATTCGGTCCTTCTTAGAAGGAGCAACAAAATACTCAAGGGAGCAAATATGGAGACAAAGCGAGGGACAAAAACTGAAGGAGGGGCCGTCTGAAGACCTTTCCACCTGAGTATCCATCCCATGTGCAGTCACCAAAGGTAGATGCTGATGTGGAAGTCAGGAAGTGCATGCTGATAAGAGCCTGATATGGATGTCTCCTCAGAGGTCTTCAAGAGTCTGACATATTCAGAGGCAGATGCTCACAACTAGCCATTGAAGTGATTATGGGGTTCTCAATGGAGGAGTTAGAGTGAAGACTGAAGGAGCTGAAAGGATTTGTGGCCCCATGAGGAGAGCAACAATACCAACCAACCACAGCTCCCAGGGTCTAAACCACCAGCCTGGGAGCACTTATGGAGGGATCCAGGGCCTTAGCTGAATATATAAGAGTGGAGGGCCCTGCTGGGCACAGGTGGAAGATGAGATCCTTGACCTCATGAAGGCTGGACGCCCCAGGGGGTGGGAGTTTTGAGGGTGGGGAGGTGGGAGTGGGGGGGTAGATAGAGGTTACATCCACAAAGAAGAAGGAGGAGGTGTGAGGGGATTGGGGGTTCCTGGGTGGGTGGGGGATGGGGTAAGGGGACAACATATGAAATGTAAATAAAACATCCAATAAAAAAATTAAAAAAAAAAAAGACTGTGGTGTGAGAAAGACAAAGAATATTTATCCTGGAGTAAGACCTCAGATATATGGGGGTAAGGAACCAGGACAACCAAGGAGGAGCAATGAAACCTCTGATAAAAGACATGCAAAAGGTTCCAGCTCTGCAGCACAGACTGTTAGTGGGGGTCCACTATAGATCAATGATGTTATCTCTGACTTGTGGTTTCAGTGGTAAGTTAGTATTCAGAGGTGGCTTGGGCCTAAAAACTAGAACTGAGAGTCTGAAAGAGGTGCATGGGTAATCGGCATGAAAATGCAGGGCCTTGCCCCTTTGGCCAGTCTTGAGAAGCCCATGTCCAGGGATATCCAGAGGCAATACATCTTGACTTCTGTCTCCTCTTTCAGAAATGTGAGCCTGTCAAGTCTGGAGTACAGTTGGAGCCCAGAGTGTGCCTGGCTTCTACATCAGAGGAAGTAGCAATTTTGACCAGGAATCCAGGTAAGCTATCATGATCAAAAATGAACATGTGAAGGGGACCCTGTCCCCCAAACAGAAGACTTCATAAAGCATGTATGCCCTTGTTCCAGTGCCTGGGGAGCCCTGAGTGTGTTGGGGGAGGGGCGGTGCTGCCCATGCCATTCATGGAAAGCAGGGACCTCAAGATGGAGAGCTAAGATGCCACTCAGCAGAAATGAGCCCAGGACAGGTGGCCATCACTGCAGATCCCGCACAGGGAGTGATGGACTCTGTTACGGGCTCAGTTCTCCTGAGAGGATTACAGATCTCAGAGTGTGGAACTTCACCAGAGTGGGAATTCTCCTTTGAACCTTGTTCTTTATTTAGTAGGCACCTGGGAAGTTTCAGGAGAGAATCCTAGGGGTTGAGCAAAGGAGATTCCATACCAAAGCATAGACAGTGGCTCCTAGGCACTGTCACACAAACAGTCCAGAGCAGGTCTGTCAGTCTGAGTCCCTGCCCAGGTTCCAGGCAGAAATATAAAGGGGCTGAAGGGCCTCCTTCAGGTCTATGAGGAAAAGTCAGTTCTGTGAGGACACGTGGTGAAAGCTGAGAGTCCCTTCCTCCACACAGAGTCCTCACCTTCCTGAGGGCTGTGGGAAAATGAAGGCATTTGGGGTGAATTCCTTCTCTTCTGTTCTTCTGCCTTTCTCACAGAATAGTCTCCTTTTTCAAGAACCAGCAGGGTAAAAGCAGAACCTGGTATAACATTCTTCAAGGTGAGACTAGGGCTGTTGTACTGTTTGAGCACAAATGAACGACACTGAATTGGGCTATCTGAATAAGTGATTGCTGAACAGGTATCAGGAGGTGGGAGGTGCCCTCACTGCCTTCTGCTTCACCTCAGAGACACAGTAACTTGCTCTGAGAAGAATTTACCTCAGCCAAGAGGAGGAATGCACAGAGGTGGGGGATGGGGGTGGGGGATGGGGGATGGGGGTGGGGGAAGAAGCCATGTCTATTCTTCCTTGAGGCCATGAGAGGCACATGCAGGAACTTTGTCCCTTGGCCTTAGAGCAACCCCTAAGCAAAATCCGGTTAACATGGGGTTTTGTGAGCTGCCCAAGGTACAGCTTTCAGAGACCACTCACTCCTTTCCTTTCTCCCTCAGATCTGTGAATTCATCCCTGTCAGCTGCACATTTTCCTGCTTCTGTTTCCAAAGAAACCCAGCATGGATCCTCCCAAGAACAGCTGGAATGTCAACCCTGACAGCACTCAATCTCAAAGGGATACAAGGGACCTGGAGGGTGCCCAGGCCTCCAGAGTTGAGGCAGAGGAAGTATAGGCCGTTGACACCACCTCAGGGGATGTGATGGGTTCATCCCAGAGAGCTTCCTCTCTCTCCTCTGCAAGGGTACCATCTATTGGTGCCTCTGGCAGTCAAGCAAGAGAAGTGTTTGACCCTGACACCCCTAGCCAGGAAGTGCTCAATGCTAAAACAATTGACTTAGTTCTCTTCTTGCTCCTTAAGTATAGGAGAATGCAGCATACTTTCTGTAAGGCAGAGATTCTGTTTCTGGTCATCCGAGGGTATGAGGATCACTTTCCTGCCATCTTTGCTAAGGCATCTGACTGCTTGAGGCTGACGTTTGGCCTTGAAATAGTAGAAAAGAACCCCCGTGTCCACTCCTACTCTCTTGTCCATGCCCTTGGGATCACCTACAGTGACATGCCTCATGGTTTCCCAGGCGTTCCCAAGATGGGCTTAGTAATCATGGTACTATGCATCATCTTCATAGAGGACAATTGTGCCAGTGAGCACGTGTTGTGGCGTGTATTGAATAACATGGGGCTGTATGCAGGGAGAGATCATTTCGTATATGGGGATCCAGGAATTCCCATTACTGAGCATTTTGTGCAGGAGGGTTATCTAGAATGCCGACAGATGGCAGGCAGTAATCCTCCTATCAAGGAATATCTGTGGGGCCCGAGAGCACATGCTGAAACCACCAAAATGAAAGTACTGAAGTTTTTTGCCAGGATCGTTAAACAGGATCCCAGATCCTACCCCACTAGGTATGCAGACGCTTTGCAAGATGAGATAGATAGGGCCCAGGCCAAGTTAACCTAATAGATGGTACTATGTTCTGACCAGCACACATTCCAGTTCACTGGTCGTTTCCATCCAACATCAGGTCAGGCAGAGTCTATGTACTGTACCCTCATTTGAGAGCTGGAAGGAGGGGACTGTGAACCATTCCATTCCTCCTGTACTGACTGTGACTCCGGTTCCTTGTTACACCATGTTGCTACTTTTACTTCAGCACACATTTCAGTGCACTGGCCGTTTCCATCCAACATCAGGTCAGGCAGAGTCTACGTACTGTACCCTCATTTGAGAGCTGGAAGGAGGGGACTGTGAACCATTCCATTCCTCCTGTACCGACTGTGACTAAGGTTCCTTGTTACACCATGTTACTACTGTTACTCCAAGGCTCATTAACTGGACATCTTTAAGTTCATAAATGTCACCAATAATGCATCATACTGTTGTTGCTTCATTTCATTATTTTATTATTTTATAAACAAATGGGGTTGACTTATGTCTAATTTCTAATATGTTTCAAGATACCATGGCATTCTAATAGGAACTACCCAGGCAATGGGAAAGAACTTGTCATTTTCCTGAAGAAAATTAGATAAAAATATTTTTATTGGTTTATTACTTTTAGTCTCCTGTTCTGGCTAGCTTATTAAAATGAAAGCTAATGTAAGGTGAATACAATCTCTTTCCCAGGCCTTCACTGAACACCAGCTGCACAGTGAGAGGTCCTGTGTTAGCAGGGAGATTGCAGAAAAGGCTTATCCATCCTTTTCTGTGAAAAGGTGAAGTTCAACCACAACAGCCCTGTCAGCAAGACAAGTGATAATTCCCTTTATGTCACAAATATAAGTACAGGAAGGCTGCAAAGGGGTCCCCTGGGGCAAGTAGTCTCTTGCCAGTGGTGTAAACCAAGGCAGTAATAGGTCTTGGAAATATTTAGCCAGGATCAGGTCCTTGGAAAGTGTGAATGACTCAGAGCTTCGAGAAGGGGAAAACTACTCTTGAGCTGTCATTGTTGGTGACAGAGAGGACTTGGGCTGAGTGTCACTCGGTGACTGAATACTTGGATATCACACACAGTCAGGAAGGTTGTATTACTAGCACCTAAAAAGGGATACCAAAATGCATAGAGAGGAATCCTGTCTTGCTGCTAGAGTTACAGATGAACAAAGCACATGTACAACATGGTTTTCCCCCACCCTCAGTATAAGGGATTCCTCACACATAGGGTAGGCTCATAGGAATGTGAGCCTTAGAACTTTGATGGTCCTCTTCTGTCTCCCTGGTCAGGAGAGACACAGCCAACTACCAACATCACTGTTTTTAGTGTGTATTAGTGTTTTGCCTGCATGTCAAGTATGCCACATGTGACTCTGGTGTCCTCATAGGACAAGAGAGGGTGCCAGAGTTACACCTCTGGCTCATTTCATGGAGCCAGAGTTACAACTGGTTGCTAATGTCCATGTGAGTGTTGGAAACTGAATCTTTTTCCTCTGCAAGAGCAGCAAGTGCTTAGCCAAAGCTCTAGCCGCAGACAAATTGAAGTTTTTAAAAAAATCATTTGTGTATGTGAGTGTAAGGGTGGATATGTGCATAGCTAGGTGTTTGTGGGAATGCCAGAGGACATCTTTCAAGTTGGTTGTTCTTCCATCTTTTGATGGCAGGACGTGAGTTGTTTCTGCTGCTGCCCTCTTGCCCCTTCAGCTCCATAGAAGGTTTCTATCTTCCCTGAGCTCCCCTTAAAGAATGCTCATATTTTTAACAAAAAAATTGTTTACCAAGCCTCTACTATGACAAAAATATGGTATATACTACCTTTTTCTACATTATGAATTTTAGTACAGACTACAATTTGCATGTTGAAAAGCTATCTCTTTTTGGTAAACTTAATAAGATTCTTGTAAGCTTCAGAAAACTTGGATCTACTTCTCATGGGTCAAGTGGACTCGATTCCAGGTGTACTTCTGTCAATCAATAGCCTAAGTTCCCTACCTGTGGCCTATTCCAGAAGGTGAGATTCCTCCCCTGCTTTTGGGACTCCCCTCCCAAACCACCAAGACCAGGGGCCTAAAGGCTTCAAATGTACAACCAAACAAAAGGTTTTGTCTGAACCTATTTCTGTATCTAATATGTATATATGTGTTTCAGCATTCTGCCAAGTCCAGGTGTTTACTTAGAATCTGCATCCAGGACAACTCCAGAGAAGCCACCCACAGGTGCTCCAGTCCACCTTCACAGACGCTTCTCTACTGGGCCTGAACTTTCCTAGGTGCAGTGTAACTGCCGTTTCTTTTGTAACGGCCGTCAGGTTCTGCTACTTTGTAAAGGCCGGCCGGTTCTGCTGCTCCGGTCCGCAGGTCAGGGTCTAGCAAGAGAGAGAGTGGGGACGGAGGAAGGGGGAAAAAGGGGCGAGAGACGCAAAAGATAGATACAAGACAGAGTCCGGTGGCGTCTCTTCAAGTCTCTTCTTTATTCTCCTCTCTTCTTACTATATTCTCACTCCTTCAGTCTCCTGACACCTCTCACTTTCTCACTCCTTCCTCTACTTCCTACTTCCTACTACCTCCTACTTTCTACCTCCTACTTTCTACCTCCTCCTACCTCTTCCCTTCTTTACTTCCTACTTCCTACTACTACTATAGAAGGGAAATCCTGGGTATTTATACCCTTTACCACATGACTTGCCCTCGTGGACAATCTCAACTGAAGCCACTACGTCACGTGCCTTGTAGCCATGGATACCAGGAGCACCTGGCAGCTGGGGGCACTAAACAGTGTAACAAGATGTTTATCAGAGTGCGCTCAGCTATTGCAGGCTGTTGAAACAAGTCTCTTGTCAGGGTATATGGCTCAAGATGGCTGTAAAGATGATAGCCTCTTTCGGCTAAGAGTCGGCTCCCAACAGTGCAGATGATCCACAGAGCCTGGACAGCAGTGTATTGGCCAGCTCACCCAGGACTTGACCAGCATCCCAGTTTTCTTAGGTTTCCCCAAAGACAGAATGTTGCCCTAAAGTCAGCAGTCCTGCCCCAGCATTACCCCTTCCTAATTCCTCATTTCCAATTAAGCAAAAATGGCTTATGGACAATTCTGCTAGGCTTTGCCCAACAGCTACCTAGCAACAGCTTGTGTCTCTGCCCTCCAGGTGCCAGCAAGTGTATTAAGAGAACTGCTTGCTACCTCAGCCCTGCTTCCTTCTTTTTCACTCTTTCTCATGTGTTCCTGGCCGGCCTCTCTTCCTCTCTTTCTCACTTCCTCTCTTGCTCTTCTCTTTCTGTCCTTTTCCACCCCCTTTCTCTGCCTCTACCTCTTTTCATTCCCCGTCAATAAATGTTTTGTATACTAGACCTGTCACATGGTGTGATTCCTCAGAGGGAAACCTTGCCAGGGCCTGCCAGGTGCTCCCACTGCTGCCTCATTATATTCATTATATTTCATAACAGTTCTGTCTCCGAGAGCCCCCAAGGATCCAGGTAAGTTGATTCTGTTGTTTTTCCTCTGGAGTCCCTACCTGCTTTGGGTTCCTTAATCCTTCCCCCAACTCTTCCCTGAGACTCCCTGAGCTCTATCTACTGTTTGGCAGTGGGTTTCTGCATCTCTTTCCAATGGCTGCTGTGTGGAATCTCTAAGAGGAGACTTACTCTCCGTTCTTGTCTACAAATATAGCAGATGATCATTAATAGTGTCAGGGATTGGTGCTTGCCCATGGGATGGGTCTCAATTTGGGGTAATCTCTGGTTGACCATTCCCTCAGTCTCTGTTCTTTGTCACTGCCCATCTAGTAGGGGGGACACATTTTGGGTCAAAGGTTTTGTGGGTGGGTTGCTGTCCTTATCATCCCACTGGGAATCCTTCCTGGCTGTAGGAAGTGGCCACTTGAGGATTTATATCCCTCACTGCTAGGAGTCTCAGCTGGAGTTTCCCCAAAGACCCCAGGGACCTCCCTCCATGCCAGGTCTCTGGCATGTCCTAGCATTTGCCACCCCCACCAATTTCTATTCTCTCGTCCGTGCTCTCCCTACATCTGATCCCTCTACCACATTCCCCTTCCCATCCCCTCTCCCATCCAATTCCCTCCTTCCATCCACCTCCAATAACTATTTCATTTCTCCTTATGAGGAAGATTCAAACATCCTCCCTTAGGCCCTCCTTGTTACTTGGTTTCCTTGTGACTGTTGATTATAGCATAGTTAGCCTGTACTTTATGGCTAACATCCACTAATAAGTGAGTACATACCATACATGTTCTTTTGTGTCTGTCTGGCTTACTTCACTCGGGATGATATTTTCTAGTTCCATCCATTTACCTGGAAAATCATGATACACACACACACACACACACACACACACACACACACACACACATATTCTAT
>NW_021604605.1:1408091-1412210 GCF_004785775.1 Grammomys surdaster | reverse complement strand
TATGAAATGTAAATAAAACATCCAATAAAAAAATTAAAAAAAAAAAAACAAAAAACAAAAAAAAAAAAAGTTTCCCTTGTAGACTGATCCTGTGCAGGGGACTCCTAGATACTTTCTAAAAAGACATGCTTCCCACTTCTCTGGCCCTTTCTGGATCTTAGAGTACTGCAGACACAGTGGACAGTGAGTGCTTTGGTTCAATTTAGCACTGTGAAAAATTGACAAGAAATTTAGCAGTCTAAGGCAATTTACCTCATTCTGTTCCTGCCAGGATTTCTCTGCAGACACTCCAAGTGACTACCCAATAGGGCTGCAGAGCTCCAAAGCCCTTTGATTGGACCAGTGATTTTCTAAGTGTTGTCTCAATGGGGGTTTGGTAAATACACAACTGATTGGGCTCTAATCCTGTTCTTCAGAGTCAGAAAATCTGGAGCTGGGTCTCAGTAACTAGCAGTTCATCAAGCTCTCTCAGGAAATTCTGATGTGTGCCCAAGTTGAGGAAGGGCTTCAATAGACTTTAGATGGTACCATAATTGCTAACTGGAGGTAGGACTCTCTGAGGCCCTAGTTGGATTTATTTGTTGGATCCTATTTCCCATTGTAATTACTTTCACTGGTGTGATCATTTTATCTCTCTTTCTAGTGGTGAGAACCACCACAATGGATGCCAAGTCTATTTTCCTTCATTCATATATCTCCAGTGTCTAGCACAATGCCCAGCACATAGTGTCCTATCAGTGTTTGTGCAATGGGTAAGGCAGAGCCCTCATGGGCCACATAGATTTCTAGGTCACTCTTCTAGTTAGCTTCAGCTATCAACTTGGCACAGCTCAGTTTTAGCTGAGGGAGTCTCAGCTGAAGGTTTGTCTCTCTCAGATTAACCCATGGTCATATCTGCAATGGCTTTTTCATGATTGCTGGTTGATATAGGCAGGCTCAGCTGGACGTGTTATCTCTGGATTGTATCAGAAAACCGGCTGAGCATGAAAAAGGGAAGCAGCCCAGTAAGCAGTGTTCCTCCATGGTCTTTGCTTCAGTTCCTGCCTCCAAGACCCTGCCTTGAGTTCTTAGCTGACTTCCCTCAAAGACTGACTGTGACCTGAGACCTCCTCCTCAAAGTTCCTTTTGATCACTGTGTTTGTCATAGCAACAAAAAGGAAAATAAAAAAGTGTCACATTTGCCCCCATAATATATCCAGAAAATTTCCAAAGGCACTCATCTAGTGACACTGCTCAAGCTGACCGTGGTGTCCTGGTGTTCATCTGTCACCCCAACACTTTGGAGTCTGAAGTTGTGCCAACAACACAGTGAAAACTAGAGCTACATGGGCAGACCCTGTCTCTGCCTTCCCACCAAATGTCTTCAAGTTGAACAATATGTTTTCTCTGTAAACAGAGTACAATTGATAAATTGACTTATGTATTTCCCTAACTTGAACTCAGTAATGAAGATCACTTCAAATTATTACAGATGTGAGTGCCATCAGACTATTCCAGATGTGACTGCCATTAAACTATTGTTATGCAAAGAAACCACAGGTCAAAGTGCCCTGAAAATTATTTTCTTTTATTGATTTCCCCCAAAGGCTTGATTGTGAAAACCACTGAAGACTCAAGAGCCAGTCTAAGAGGAAAGATGACAAACATCTAATGAGTCCCTGTCCTTTGTTGGCAGCAGCCTACATCTTCTCAACCCCTGCTCTTCTGAAGACAACTTTGGATTCTTTTGGAGACAGTAGGTAGGAATTAAGGAGACACTTCTGCAGAGCTTCCTTCTAATCCATATCAACCCTGAAATCAGAGGGGCTGGTGTCCCTTTGCTATGTGACCAGAAGAAACGGACTGTAATATATAAAATGTGGATAGCATTTTCCCAGAAACTCACAACCTGGCAGGAATATGGTGGAAAGGGTGGGACAGAGGGTAGGCAGCTGAGAGTCACCTGAGTGTGCCGCCTACCACCTACGGAAAATGCCTAGTATTTGTATTTTCCCCCCTTGGTTGTATGGACACAAGAGTAGTACATACTTAAACTCTCCCCTCAACCCCTCTTTTCTCCCCCCACCCTGCAATTCTCTACTGCCCTTCCCCTCCTCTTTTCCCCCTCCCCTCATTTTCTGTCCCTTACTTTTTTTTTTTTTTTAGTAAGCTGTCAAATGAGGCTAATCTGGACTCACTATATTGTTGAGAATGAGTTTGAACTTCTGATTCTCCTGCTCCTTCCCTCGGCTGTGTCCTTGGATTACAGGTACTCACCACCACATTTACTTTATGCTGTACTCAGGATTGAGCCAAGGGTTTAGTGCCAGGATAAAATAGGTTTCTCACCCTTGTCTAGACTGCTGATTTCCTAGCGAAACTCAGCAGTAAAGTTTTCATGTGAAGGTAATCTTCCTGCTATCATTGGATTTGGGCAGAAGACATAGGCTTTGTGCCAGACTAGGCCCATGCTAACTGTGAACAGTGTATATAGCCCAAGACGATGAGGACTGACTGATGGGGCTATGGTCTGTCTCAAAGTCACTGCAGCAGAGGTTCCTGCTGTCCACCTTCCAACTTGTGCTCACTGCAGAAGGTAAAATCTCAGTGATCAGATCTCAGAAATGGAGTCATCCCTCCTCCAAGCACCTGGGGAGCAAGTGACTGCACAGCAGTCACTGATCTGGGAAAAGCTCTGTGACAGAGTAGCTCTTTGTACCCTAGCCCATGGCCTTAGAACACGGTTCTCCTTTCCAGACCCCAAAAAGAACTAGTCCCAGTCTATCCTCCCAACCACTCTGTCCCCTGGAAAGGGCCACATCGACCTTCATTTAAGAGAAATACCCAGAAGGAAAGCACTTGCTTTGTTGCTTGCCCATTCTGATCTCAGATACCAAAGATGGCATAGAGAGGAGAGATGGCAAAGCTCAGTCCCTCTCACCCTACCTGAGTAGCTCTTCTATAGGCTACTTTATACTGTGCTCACTCATCCCACTAACTGGCTGCCCAATGGCTGACAAAGTATCACAGCTCCCATGCAATCTTAGGATGCAACCTGAATGCCTCCAGGCATTCATCCTGTGTTTCTCTCCAGAGTCAGGCCAGAGCAGCGGAGGGTGGCCTAAAGTGTCTAGGATCTCTGGAATGCTTATGGAAGCAGAGTCCTGAGGGCAACTAAAAAAATAATGCTCGGAGACTTGGGGAAGGCCTGTATACACACCTGGAAGGATTTAAAGGTGTAATGGGGTGGGAATTGGGAGAACAACAATTTTATATTATCAATATCTGCTTGTTTGCATCTATAGTACTTTTTATTACAAGCATTTTTTTTCTTTTTCTTAGGTGTTTTCTTTTGAGACATATATATTCTATTCTCCTCCCCTCCTTTGTTCATCCTCTCTTTCTTTAGTTTTCTCAGCCTATCATAATGTCTTTTTGCTTTCACTAAATGATCACTTTTGACATGCTTTACTTAAATGACATCTAGGGCTAGCAATGTGGCTCAGTTGGTAGAGTACTTGCCTAGCATGGCACAAAGCCCTGAGTTCCATCTTCAGCACCACATTAACTGGGTATGGTTCCACATGCTTATAATCCCAGCACTCAAGAGGTAGAGGCAAGAGGATCAGATTTCAATATCAACTTCAGCTACATAGCAAATATATGAAATCTTGTCACCAAAAATGTAAATAAATAAAATAAGAAGTCAGAATTCCCTTTGTGTTATATCAAATCAAGACTGTCTGCGGTTGGCTAAGACACCAGGGGCCTAAAGGGAGCTGGACCTCCTTAGACTGGAAAGCACTGTTCTCAACACATTGTTGCTCCATGGAACAACTGCAAAAGATCCATGTCACGAATTCCCACTATCATTATGTCTTGCCCTACTCAAAAACTTACATACAAACCTATCCACTTGAATTCCAGACGTCCTCGCCTGGCTTTTTTAGGGCATCATTCTGACCATCCTTCCCCAGTCCTGTGCTAGGGAGCCCAACCTCTTCTGCTGTATGCTTATTGTGCTTCTGGGGATGAAACTTGTATATGAGGGCAAAAGCTTTCCTACCGAGCCACATACACATTGCTAACTGTTTTCTTCTTCTTCTTCTTCTTCTTCTTCTTCTTCTTCTTCTTCTTCTT
>NW_021604605.1:1400164-1408081 GCF_004785775.1 Grammomys surdaster | reverse complement strand
TTCTTCTTCTTCTTCTTCTTCTTCTTCTTCTTCTTCTTCTTCTTCTTCTTCTTCTTCTTCTTCTTCTTCACCATTATTATTGTTATTATTATTATTAATTTTAATTTTATGTGTTCCAATATTTTGCATGCATATTTATCTGTGTACCATGTGGAAGCCTTGTGCCTTCAGAGGTAAGAAGAGGGCTTTGAATCTCTGGAGTTACAGATGATTGTAACCTGACATGTGGATGGTAAGAATTAACCCAGGTCCTTTGGAAGTGCACTTACCTTCTGATCCATCTCTCTCCATCCCTCCATTTCTTTTAAAAGCATAATCCTTTTCTGCCTCCCTTACTATGAGCACAAGTGCTTGCTTACCCTTTATGGTCCACAGACAACATTCAGCCCCACCTTCCTGCCTTTCCTCCTGCAACTGACTGCACAGCAGCCAGTGCTGTGTTCCGTGGTTGAGGGAAATGGCAATACTCACACAACAGGAAAACCCCATCGTTCGTCCTTCCCACAGGAGCTCTGAGGTTAATTCCCTCTTCTGCTTGTTTATTGAAATTCTACCCTCCCATTGAGGCCAGCATTATCTGTTCCCCTTCCATCGGGGTGCACAGCTGTCCAGGGCCCTGCAGGCCAGCTGAGAACGTATGTACTCACTGGCATGTTTCCTGGCCAGCTTTGCCTCTCCAGTGGGACTATGGGGCTTCCTTGGGGGAGAGACTTCGCTGCACATTTTTTTCTCTTGCCCTCCCACGTGGAGACTAGGAAAGGATATGTCATAAATTATAGTCTTGCCTCAAGTTCTATGTGGTTTTCAAGGCCCACACACCCAGAGAGAGATTGCTGCTATCCAATGACTGGCCATCCCGTGGGCACTTCATCTCTCTAGTCTGTTTCTCAGTATGACAAGAATTTTTATTTTTATTTTTAAGTTCTTTGCATGGACATAGTCCCCCATAAAAGAAACTGGGAACCAATGTAATGTGGGGCATATATGGCTCTACCCAGGAGGCCTGATTTACATGTAGGCTGATAACCTAATGAGCATGGTAACTCAAAATAATAAATACAGAAAACTTATCTCTGACAAGTACCTCAAATATCATTACTGGGAATTTCCTTTGCAACCTAAAGATTGTGTTTCCTATTGGATAGCCACCATCAGCTGACAGTGTCTTGAGTTCAGTGAGTATGGCTGAACTCCTTTTTGCAAAAGCTCCCAGTTCTACACGCCTAGGGTACATTGACAAACCATGCCTTGCTTGTTCTTTACTTGATGGTGCAGCCCTAATCCCTGCTGTTTGCACTGTCTCTGTGTCCAGAGTACACCTAGATCAGAACCTGCTCCATTCAACTCACTGCCAAATGGGTATGCTGGGACACATGTTTATAACAAAAGCTTTGGGTTCCTCTCCTGAGTGGAAAATGGCAAGTCTCAGTTGGATGTGGTGGTACACACCTGCCACCCCAGCACGTAGGAGGGCACAGGAGGGTCAGCTGCATCAAAGTTTGCCTTGGCTGACTGACAACTTCACAGCCAGCCTGGACTGGAGATATGTCTTAAACAGAAAAACTTCTTTCTAAAACATGGATTCTGTTTTTGGATGATTTTTTTTTCTTTAGTGTGTTCTAAATCCAGTAGGAGAAACCTCTTTTTAACAGCAGCCTACTTAGGGACTGGCTCAGGGTGCTAAATGCCTGTTGTAACAAACATGACCTGAGTCTGAATTCAAATCCTCACTTACGTATAAAAGTGGGCATAGAAGCCCAGTAACCCCAGCAAGGGTTTGGCCGGGCACGGTTATCCTAGGAGCAGAAACAATGAGCTCCAACTTCAGTGAGAGACGTTATCCCAAAGTACAAGGGGGAAAGCAGTAAAAGAGAAGATGTCCCATGTTAACTTCTGGCTTTCTGCATGCCTGTGTGCTCTGCATACACACACACACACACACACACACACACACACCAGTGCCTCTTGTTTTTTTATTCCTTTTCCAATCTCTGACTCAGGTGTTAACTTTTAAGACAGAATGTTAAGAAGCCCAGATTATGCCCATTGGGCCTTACTTTACTGAAGATGACTTTACTTGTGCCAAGAGTAAGTCCCAGCTGATAAAGTAGGTATGGATTTTCCCTACAGAAATTACGGTATTTATTTTTCTCATCAGCTTGTGTCATTGCAGCTAGTTGAACCTTCCTAGCACTTCAGGTGCCAGAGTACCTCCCAGGACCCTTTAACATGACCACTGGAGGCTGTTCTCAAGGACCATTTAATATTGGTTCTTTAAGAGTAAGATTATTGATGTCATGTAGGCACCATGCAAGATCGCTGGGTCTCTTTCAGCACTGAAGTCCGTAGAGCAAATAAACACTGTGTGAGATTTGAAATTTGTTTCCAGGACTTCCTTTACTCAGGTCAGCCAAGTCACCCAGTACCTTCCATAGCCATTCCCCTGACCCTTCCTCAGGGCTAGGATATCTTTATAGGTGGCCAGCTTGACAAGCTTCATTCTTTCCTAATGATTCAGATATCTTAGAGTAAGATAAAGAGATTACAGAAGGACCAGCAGCATTTGAAACGAACAAGTTCTGATGGGAAATCTGGCTTTGTTCCCAGTCTGTTTCTTGACCTTATTTGCATGTCACCCTTACACAAATTTCCTAACTTCTTCCAGACCTTTGACTCTTCTGGATGTTGGTGTGATCTCTAAGCTGCAGGACTGTGTGTGGTAATCAATGTGGCCTGGTCCTAGTGCCACACACATTGTTCTTCCTACCTGTGGTGGTCTGAATAAGACTTGTTCCTATAGGCTCATAGAGTTGCATGTGTTGTCACCAGGAAGTGGCACTATTTGAAAGAATCAGGAGGTATGGGCTTGTTGGAGTGGGTATAGGCTTGCTGGAGGAAATGTATCACTAGGGATGGGCTTTGAAGTCTTCAGAAGCCCATGCCAAGTCCAAGTCTCTCTTCCATCTGTTTGTGGATCATGGTGTAGAATTCTCAGCTACTTCTCCAGCACCATGTCTGCCTGAGTACTGCCACTCTCCCACCACAACGAAAATGGGACTAAATCTCTAAAACTGTGAGCCTGCCCCAATTAAAAATCTTTCTTTGATAAGAGTTATCATGGTCATGGTATCTTTTCCCAGCATTAAAATACTAAGACACCATCCTACTTCTCTCAGGACATTACAGGTACTAAATAGCAAAAAGTTTGTTTTCTCATGACAGTAAAACATGCCTAAATGGCTGTTCGTTGCTGCTGCCAAAGTTGGTGGCAAACGATTCAGAAAGAAATAACAAGAATTAAAAAAAACATCATTCCATTCTAAAGGAGACTTTAGAGCAGGGCCATGAATGGCTTTAAGGACACATTTCATTGAAACAGAATTGAGATCTTCATACATGTTTAGAAAAGTCAACCAATGACTGATATTGTGGCCAATCCCATACACAAACGCACTGTACAGTGAGTCCCCATGAAGAGAGGCTAATGGTCCACTTTTGGTTATTTGTGGTGAGTTAAAAAAAAATCCCAGGCTGTGGTAAATCTAAGAAATGCTATTTGGGCTCTGGAATGCATCTTATATGTAATTTTTTTCTTGGCAGGAGACTTACCTTTCTAATTCTGTTCCCTTTAGGCTATTATTAAAATCAGTCTGCATTTCCTAAGCATATGCCACTGACAGCCAGAGGAAGGTAGTCCGCAAGCAACAGAGTAAGGTCTACCTGGGGTTAAGTACTAGAAAATACATTATCAATCGATCATAGAGTATATGCATGCAGCTATGTGCATATATACAAATGTTCTTCTAGCATTATCATACAAGAAACAAGAATTAAGAACAATATGACAAAGTTCTTGCAAAAAGCTTTTCCAGAGATCTGAGTACAAGATCATGTAACCTTTCTGGAGTCATGATGTACACGCCCCTCTGAGGTCATCTACTATCAGCCTTTATCTGCTGGGATTGATGCATTATTCTTTCTACTGTTCTTCTGTATTTTTCCTATTTTGCAAAAATAGGGCCAGGTGTGTAGTTCAGTTGCAGAACACTTTCTTAACATGTGCAAAATCCTGGACCCCCTCAACATCACTAGGACAAAGGGATATGGAGGGAGGTGGAGGAGGACAATAGTTATCAGGAACAGTTATATGGTATCAGCTACTTGGGAGGCTGGAGCAGGGGGATCACTTGAACCAAGGAGCTGAGGGCCATCCTGAGCAAAATAGCAAGGTACCAACTTAAGGAAAAGAAATGTCAAAGGTACACTGCACTGTATATTTTAATTCCACACACGGACATTCGTGCCGAAAAATAAATTTCTGTAGGTTTTACTAATAAATACTGAACTCAGAAGTCTCTTCAAACACTGAGCTGTAAACATTCAATTTTACACAAAAACTGAATTTGTGTATAATAATAATAATTCCTTATCCAGGTAAGTTCATGCAATAACCAGAATCCATTTAGATATTTTCTTAATATTCATATCTCCATCCTGAATAATGAAGGCATTAGCAGCTTGAGAGAGCATTAAGAAAGAATACTTTGTACGAGGAAATCCCAAGTACACTCCAGGTCAAAGGAGCTCCTTAGACCCATTCCCAGACATTTCTAGTAGTACTGTGCTCTTCCCAACAGCCTTGGTGAGTACTGTCTCAAATGATAGTAACAAGAACGAATCTTAAAACAAATGCGGTGCACTTGAGTTGCGCTCCCATAATTCTAGGTGGTCCATCTTTCTATTTAACATTGGCTTCTTGAAAAACTGTGCTATGATTCTGGGCCATATGCACTAAATATCAAAGTACAGCACCAGTGAAAAGTATGCTCTCAGCATAGGTGTCTACAGTTACTCAGACCCAGTAGCACTAGACCTCCACTATCAATATATTTCAGCTAACATAACTAGGAGAATGAAATGTGACATTCTGATGTTCTTGTCTCCACATATACACCATCCTTCAGTTTATGAGGTGCTGGAGACAGAACCTAGGGCTGTCTCAAATATGCTAGCCAAGCATTCTACCAACTGAGATACTTATTTCTCCAGCTCTTTTCAACTAGTATTTTCAGTACACGTTTTAGAAGAATTATTAGTTCAAAAGTATAGAAACTCAATTTACAAGATTATCACAGAATGCAGTTACATTTTTCCCATTAAGTTCTAAGTCAGAAGTTTTTTTGTTGTTTCCAAGGGGCAAGATATGATTTTATATTTGCCAATGAGATCAGTCATTCCTCTAGAACAGTGCTTTTCAACCTTCCTAATGCTGTGACCCTTTAATGTTGTGATGACCCCCCCACCATAACATTTTTGTTGCTTCTAACTGTAACTTTGCTACTGTTATGAATTGTAATGTAAATATCTGATATGCAGAATATCTGATATGTAACCCTGTGAAAGGGTCCCTTGACCCCCAAAGTGGCTGTGATCCATGGGTTGAGAACAGCTGTCATTAACTAGATACTGTCATTAACTTACTAAACTGTTTCACTATGTAAGTAAACATATTCTTTCAAGGCAAAACAGGAAGTACAACTACATATGGCACCATCTCCTTATTTTATTGTTGGTTCTATTATCACGTGACAATTTATATTTCATGTAAACTCTTAGGTTTTTAAGTAGTCTAATTCAAGCTTAAAGCTGCAAATCAGTTCTTCGTACTTCTTTTACTTTTATCTAAATAATAGCTGCTCACCCTTTTACAAATATACAAGTTGAATTATGAAAATTTTTTCTTTTTTCCTTGCCTTCTCCTTTTCTGGCAATCTCTTCCATGATGTTTGTCTTTAATGTAGAGTGTATGAAGTGTTTGAAAGAAAAGTACTTTATAAACAACTTGGTAAAACTCAGATGCTGCACATGCTGCTAACTTTGGGGAAGTCAGGTCCTGCTTATAAGGCTTTTATTCTGCCTCCTGCTCTAAACTCTGAAGGTTTTCAAATATTCAACTTGCCTTTCTTCTCTATTGGGGGAAGGGGTGGTGGTGGTAGTGGGGGGAGGGTAAACCTGCCAGCTGGTGAGAAGCCAAAAGTTGTCCAGTCAGACCTGAATGGAAAAATCTATGATTTGTTTATTTCATAGTTCAAGTTCAAAAGCAAAAGACAATTTAAATAATAAAAGGGCAACAGAGGGAAAAATGTAAAGAAAGAAAACAAATCAGCGAACGTCCAGAGAAACCTTCGAGAATATTTAATTCGGAAAATGTTATTAGTTTGGAGGACTTGACTGAAAGAAAACAGCTGGGCAGAGTTCAAGGTTTTAAATTAAAAACAATCTAACAAGGTCTACAGGGACAACTCTTTGAGCCATATTTTGGAGACCAGATTCATTTCTACCAAGTAAAAGTAATAGCAGTCTAAGCTAAAAAGGAAATTCCTCACGACTGAGGTACTTCTAACTATCAGCACATTTTCCAAGTTCTCACAAGGCAGCCCAGTTATTTACAATCTAGTTTGCCTCTTATATAAATGGAGTTTATGTTTTCTGTGATTTACTTTAAAAAAAAACACTTATACACACCAGCCGGAATATGCCTATTTTATTAACATCGTGCTTTAATAAATAACTGGCTATTTCTAATAAAATTAAGCCTGTGTTTACAACAGCCCCCAATATTTTATTTTGACCATTCTTCAGAATTTGGTGTAAAAAGTTGAGTGAAATGTAGACCCTGAGCTATCAAGTCATCGTGTTTCAATATAAAAATAGAGATTTCCTCTTACAGCTGAAGATTGAACAGTAACATGAAACTGCCTCTCTGTGGGCTTTTGGTTCTGTGGAATTCTGGGATCTAAATGACTTTTAGAACAGGAAGAGACTTGCACTGTTATAGTCTTTCTGAAGACTTGAGACCTCATTTTGAAATGATCTGCCATGTTCTCCAGACTTTCTGATTGGTTATTTGTACACAAGGAAAGGGCTTCCACGGGGGCAAGGCAGTGGACAAGTCTTTGGCCTGGGACAGCAGTTAGGGCCTTCGCCGCTCCATCCATGTGGCTAAGAGTCACTGAGATGTGCTCTTCTCAGTTTTACCTGTTCTTATCCCTCCCACAAAAGATAAGACATGGGAGCTCAACAGTCAGCTCTCCTCCCCATGGGCTCTTTGGCTGGGATGGGTAGCAAATGGATGCAGACCACTCTAAGTCCTTCATTTGGCTGATCAAAAGGAGCAGGAAAAAAAGTAGATAACCTTATACTGTTTTAAAAACTAGAATCTAAAACAAACGAACATACCAAAAAAAAAAAAAAAAAAAGCAATGCAAGTATGTACACACAGACAAAAACTGCTCAAAAGAGTGTCAACAACTATTCACTGAACCCAGGTTATGCCCCAGTTCTGGCTAGCTGCCAGACAGCTCCCTTTTATGGCATGCTTCCCAGAGTGGTCAGTGGGTCAGAAATCTGCATCACTCTAACATGAGAACAAATGAGATCACTGGTCACTTGTTACTGCCATGGAGATAAAAACCAGAAAGAGTGTCAGCACTAATACAGAAATTGGTACACTGACTTCCTAATTTGTCCTGTATTTAATAAACACCCGAAGCCTAAGTGTGTCCAGGGGCTAAGTGGGACATCCTGAGTGCCATTCTTCTTTTAAAGGAGACTATATCAAGAATCTTTACTTTCCTGGATAGGGCCCACTTTAAGTTTGGGTGAGTTCAATAAATTGAGTTATGTGTGATTTGACTCAATAAAAATGAGTGATCTGCAGTCTCTTCCAACCTCCAACTACGAATGAAGTCTCATTCTGTTCTTGTCCTGGTGTTTGCACACAGTCTGGCAACTGGCTCAGAACCCTGCTTGTGCCTTCACATTCTGTCCTAAATTAATACAAACAAATGAAAGAGAGATAGAAAAGAAAGAAAGAAAGAAAGAAAGAAAGAAAGAAAGAAAGAAAGAAAGAAAGAA
>NW_021604605.1:1266063-1400154 GCF_004785775.1 Grammomys surdaster | reverse complement strand
GAAAGAAAGAAAGAAAGAAAGAAAGAAAGAAAGAAAGAAAGAAAGAAGGAAAGAAGGAAGGAAAGAAGGAAGGAAAGAAGGAAGGAAAGAAGGAAGGAAAGAAGGAAGGAAAGAAAGAGAACAAAAACCCAAAGTCAATTGAACAAAAACCCAAAGTCAAATCCACTCCTCTCCCAGTAAGGCAGCTAAAATAACAGGGATAAATGGAAAATTTTCAGCTTGTTTGGGCTTTTTCTTTTAATAAGATAACATGATAAATAAACCTGCTTCTGTACAGCTATTTAATATTTCAGAAATACGTACATGTTACATGCCAAGAAAGGACCCTGGTTTTCTTGTGAGAAACAAGGTGAGACCATAATTGGAAAAGAAAAACCCCACAAATAAAATGAGAGAATCCAACAAAGAAAACAAGATCACCAATGCACAACTAACTACAGTTCTGTACCTACACTGCTAGCCACGCATAACACGAATTTCAAAGGAACAGGGGTGGGGGGGGACAAACTTAAAGGCAGGAGGCCCTGCTGTCCCCTCAAACTGAATGAGAAAAACAAAGTCAACATCACTTAAACCAGTGGCCACACAGTAAAAACTGTACATTGTTGTCCATTCATTTAAAAAGCAAAGTCACTAGGATGGTAAAAAAAAAAAAAGTGAGAACTGGTGCCTTTGAACTTTCTGATGATGAACACTTTTACTCAGAGTTTGACAATTATCTCCACTCTCCCTGCACAGCGAGGAACAGGATGCAGAGGGCAGCAAGGAGGTAGGGCTTTGCCTCTGCATGGGTACCGCCGGCACTGTCAGCTTTCTCGTTGGCACTCTTCCCAGAATGGTCAGTGGTGTTGTACTCGAACTCCGAAGGGCACTGCTGATATTCACATCCGCTTCCACTTCCCTCTCCACTACTTTCATCGCCTACATTGAAAAGAAAAGAACAGGTATCGCATATATTCTCACCAAGTCAGAGAAGAACAAACCCCTAACGTGAAAAGTCACCAAGGCTTACTGATATCAAAGAAGTCCACGTCATTCCCATTGTAAGCATTCTTCATTTTACTGGTCATCACCCGAAGGGCCATGATCTGACGAAGGATCAGTATGTCTGGCTTGCTGGTGTCAACCTGGACTTCTGGGTTGTTGCCCTGGTTGGCTAATCCGTTTCCTGTCACCGCAAACAAGTACCTGAAAGGAAGAAATGGTCCTGTTGACAATGATCACTGAGTAGAAGAGCTCGAAGACTTTGCTCAAGTTTAGGATCTCCACTGTGCATGGTAGAACCGAAGTTCTTCCATTTATAATCAACTGTAATCACTCCTTATCCTGGGAATGTATACTTTCTGTGATCTGACTGTAAACTTTTTGAAAGTGATCCTTTTTTTGTGGCAACTGTTCTGTCAAAGAAAAACATCCTCTCAATGGGTGCTTATCTCATTCACAGAGTATGCCACGGTAGGACACATAGAATCATCAAGAAAGAGAATGTGATCTTTTGAAGAGTGGCACTTTATAAAGCCAGGCTCCTGAGTCAAGGGCCACAGGCACTAAATATTTTTTAATAGCCCTTAATACTGGGATATAAGCACTGCCAAGCCTAGTCCTTTGTAAGTATCTGGGTGCCTTTTTGAACACCTAAATGGGAAGGTTCATGCCTAAGATCATCAAGAAACCTTATGTCATCACTTCCTACTGTAAACTGCTTCCCTTGGGTACCAGCTGAGAGGGCCATGTTGGAAGGCCAGCCAGGCACCCTGGATGGGAGAGGATGCTACTTCCCTCGGTGGGGGGAGGCTGACCTGCTTTTGCTCTTGCCATTCCAGCAGTCGTCCTCATTTTCATTTCCTGCCGCCATCCTCTCATCATTGCAAACGGTGCTTGGGAGAGAGGACCAGAACTTCTTAGCTTGTTTCAGTTTCTCCTTGACATCAGTAACCTAAGGGAAAAAAGAAACAAGAAAAAGGTTCATTCATGTATGAATACAAAACTACTGTGTATAATCCTAGCAGGCAGGAGGCTAAGGCAAGAAGAAGGTTTCATGCTTGAGGTCCCTGGTGGCTGATCTACACTGAGTTCCAAATCAGCTGGGGACAGAAAGCCAAACCTGTTCCATTTTTGTCAGAGGTGTAGACACTGACAAGCTGCCTATGATTTTGTAAATAGCTCCTCACCCTTGCTTCTTTAATCAATCCTATTAAACTCATTGGGACACATACATGTAACATACAAGTAGAAAGGGGACCAACTTGGAAGACAACAAAAAAGGCTAGTAATACATATGATCAAAACACATTTATATACATCTTTAAATCAAAGAACGGGAGGACCTGGGTTTATTCCTAGTACCCACTTGACAGCTCACAACTGTCTATAACTTCAGTTTCAGAGGACCTGATGCCTTCTTGTGCTCTTTCACTTACCAGGTACACACATACATGCAAGCAAAACACCCATATATATGAAATGATAATAAAAACCACAAGCAGGCAAGTAATTTTGTTAAAGCCATCTCAAACAACCAAGCCCAAGCCAAATCCAAACTACTTATGGATGTACCTTTTGATCATTTCTACGTATTTGTGGATTATATGCAACCCACTGTTTCAAGTACAGGCTGAAGAAATATATATAGGTTTTACACTCAGAAATAATCTCTCAGAGGAATTAATAGCTCAAATTCAAACTCTAAAGGAGCTGCCTGGATCTGCTGTCTATCTCCTCATGTAATTGCCATCTGAAGTGCACCAAACGCTCTAACTCTGCATACACAGTCTTTCACTCCAGGGTTTTACAGTCTGAACCAAGCATCCACATCACACAGGAAAACTTTACTGGCATTCATCATCGTCCTTTCACATCAGTATCCTGTCAGGCTTCCTGCTCTATGCTCCCTCCTACTACTGTACTAGTATTTCCAGGTTGCCACAGTGTGCTGCCATATACGTAATCTTGTCCATTTGTGGTGTGTCGCTTCACTGATACCCACAAGTCACTTTTAGACTTTGGAGGGACCTAGCATTTTCTAGCAAGTTCTGGATTCCCTAAAGAAAACAAGCTGTTATTTGTTTTCCTGCCATCTGTGCATTTGGGTATTTTTACCTGATACTTGCACAAAAGTATCTAATTATCCTCCTAGAATACTATTATCTCCTTTCACCTTACACCATGTGGCTCTCTACCCTCAAACCACTTTAACTTTAAAATCCAATATACCAAAATGTATCACCGAAGTTTTTAAAATATTTAAAACACAATGAAGATGGACTGAATCAAGGTTGCTTTTCTTCTATGAGGACATTTACTTTGAAAAGGTGATTAGGAAAGAGTAGCCAATGGTAAAGATATCTTTTCTATCCTCAGGTACTTATTCATTTGTTTACTATGTAAAAGGTGGATGGTACTCATGTCTGGACATTTTGGGTATGGCACAAATAATGTGAGGATGTCTTAAATTGACATTATTGGTTTTATTGGCCAAAAAATAAATCCATGCATGACCGTAACATGTTAATGTTATCATATATGAAATCAATTCAGGATTTCATGTTGTTTAGTCCTAGACTATTTTGGCACCTATTGAACAGCTTAGACTGAAGGCCCTCTCCCTTTGTTGAGGTCTTTTGAGACCAAGGCCCTGACTTATTGCTCTGAGATTCCCCTTGGGAATTAGGTCCAAGCTGTTCAATAAGTATATAATAGATGCTCAGTAAACACACAGTGACATTAAAGGGAAGTCGGGAGATGAAACATGTTACAACCCATTTCCTTGACAATCTAGGAACTTTGAGACAGAAAACGAGGTACATTTACTGCCACCCACATGTAACTACATTAAAAAGCCAGAATGTAAAAGACTTACACTTGTATGCTTTCCAACAAAAAGTTCATTTTTAAACAAATGTTTGCAGTTCCTTGCCATTAAACACACCCATCCCTGTTAAAAGTGCTCACCAGTCGGTCCAAACTAGTGCCAGCTGCTGTGGTTGGGCGTTGCTCTGGATGATAAGGTCTGAATCGAGCACTGAAGGCACTTTCAGAGATGGAGCGAGAAATTCGTCCAGCTGGGAGAGGCTTCGGAGGTCCACAGCCTTGGAAAACCTACATTGGAAGTGAGTGAGTTTCTATTAGGGACTTTACAGGACAAGACAGAGAGCATCTGTAGCTGTCCTGCCCAGCATCCTGCCTTCAATACCTTCTGAGACACTTGAACACTATTATCCTGCATGTTCATGATAGCATCAGAAATCTTCACATCAATGGGATCCATAACAGACTCAATGTTGAAAGGACCTTCCAGCCTCTCTGCCACCATCAGCATGGCATCTAATAAGGTTTGAAAAAAAAAAAAACACAGAGAGTATATCATTAGTTCAGATTTGAGTATCAGTCTTGACTATTTTGTAGCCGTTTCTTTCTAGAGGGAGAAAGAAAACAGACTTTTTTCAATATATTCATATTTTCTAGTAATTCCTATGAGTTCAAATTGCATCTATACATTATCTATCAGTAGTATGTTAAAGTGTGAAGGGGTCAGATGAATTTTCTGTTTTGTGGCAATTCAATCAGGAATCGTCTATCATTAGGACTGGTCAGTCCTTTGAGTGTCAGCCAGCATCCTGCTGCCAACCCTGGGATCTTTTCCTTTCAGGTTCATTTACGAGACTTGAAAACATAAATCAGTTACAATCCTGGCACACCAATTCTTTTCTTTCATTTCGTTTAGTGAGACATTTCAGATCCCTGAGTGCACAGTTGGATAATAGAAATTAAAGTGTTCTGGGGATTCTAATGACTTCAAATAATGAAACTTTGAGGCATGCCATTTGGAGGTGAAGATAAGTTCATTTGCCAATGTGAGGGCCTCAACTGATTTAGTAGTAACACACACACACACACACACGCCTTTGTGTAGTCCAGTGAAACCATGAGACAACATACACTGCACAAACATTGTCTATCTCTGGTGTGTCACTTTTAGACTTTTAGACTTGGGAGGAACCTAGCATTTTATATCAAGTACTGGATCCCTTAAAGAAAATAAGCTGTTATTTGTTGTGCTGCCATCTGTGCATTTGGGGATTATGAGTTGGCATTTTTTAACCTGATACTTGCACAAAAGTGGAAGAACTCTTGGAAATGAAATCCCTCCCCACCCCCAAGGAGAAAAAGGATGCATAATTATTAAACAGGAAACTAAAAACAATTATCATTTTCTAAAGATTTATTTATTTATTTTATGTACACTGTCACTGTCTTCAGACACACCAGAAGAGGACATCAGATCCTATTACAGATGGTTGTGAGCCACCATGTGGTTGCTGGGAATTGAACTCAGGACCTCTGGAAGAGCAGTCACTGTTCTTTAACCACTGAGACATCTCTCCAGCCCCCCTTTTATTATTAATTTCTGTGTGTGTTTGTGTGTGTGTGTGTGTTTCATCTGTCAGTCTGTCTGTGGATATATGCAAATGAAGAGTGGGTGCCTAGGAGCCACAGCTGTCTGATCCCCTGGAGCTAGTGATTGTGAGGTACATGATATAGGTGGTGGGAACCAACAGGACCTGTGGAAGAGCAATTAAGCGCTCTTGAAAGTTGAGCTCAACCTAAATGGGGTTTTCTCTTTTATACTCCAGTGCTACTGAATGACAAGCAAAGGAGTTAGATCTCCATTGTCTATTCCTAGGTACTTCAATGTCAAGAACCAGAAAGGAGTGTTCTTTCCCAGAAGGCTAAGCATCCCTCTCAGTAGCTACCCCAGCTGAGCCACTTACCTAAATTTTCTAGTGGGGGGAAAAAGGCTTTAAATATCAAAATGTAAATGACATCAAAGTTGGTCATCGACCTTTTATCTTCAACCTACAACAAATGCTACACAACATTTTCAAATGTGAGGTCATTTCTCTAAACTACAATTCTGTAGTCACCAACAATGAACAGATTTCTGTGAAGCGCAATATTTTAAAGTAACAGCAAATGAAGTTTCAGATGGCATTGTGGTAAGCACCAATAAAGTGATGCCTCTAACCTTTAAGGAAAGGCTGACAGCATGAATATGCCATTGTACTAGAGGAGAGAGAAAAAAATGCTTTTGATGTGCTAGTGAAAAGGCGACTTTTGCAAACAAGTGGAGCACAACGTAAAAGTGTTCATCACTGTCAAAGTGTCAGAAACGCCACATACAGAAAGCATATTCCTTCGCAAGCCAAGAAATATTGCTGGCTCCAAATAAAAATATTATGAATAGATAATAAATATCTAAAATCAGAGGCTTAAATGAGGGGGTGCATTTTGTACCTGCTTATTCCCCCAGTCGTGAGGAAAGGCCAGAATGATCACTGATGTGCTTGTGAAAGACTTAAACAGAAGCATAAACCCCAATTCTTCTGGCTGTTTAGTGTCTTTGTGAACTCAGAGCTGCTGGCCATACACAAGGACCTGGGAATGGAGAGGGAAACCAGGCCTTTGTTGGGACTGGTACCATGGCGTTGTGTGTTGCCCAGCTCAAGAATGCTAGTGAGGATACATTCTGCTGGTGGCTCACAGCCCGAAGCCAAAGCTGCCTCTAACCCCGCAGGAAGTTATATGCCTGGACATCCATTGACCAATAGCTACCACCAATCCTCCAGCCCCTAAAAATTACCGAGAACAATCTAAAGATGGCTGGTCTTGTGTTTTATTTTTTTTTTTCTGGCTGACAGAGGAAACACTTTTCATATGCATGTGTTATCATACTTGCTACTGCCTCCTGCCAGGAACTAGCTAGTGTCCTTGTCAGCAATTCCAATACAGAATTCCCATTGGCAGCAAACAACATATGACATTAATAGGGTTGGCTCTGAGTCAAATGAGTGTTAGCAGAGGCACAATATGTGACAGACAAGTTGAACCTAAGAATAATTTATGGTTCTCTGAAAACAAATTTCTTTTGGTGGTAGTCAAAGGGCCAGCATTTGGTTTGCTTTGCAAATTGAAGGTTTTGCAACCGTCTGCTATAAAGATGAGTTTTCAAAGGTGTTTCCTGTATTTGGACCCATTCTGTTGAAGACTGGCAAGACTTAGCACTTAGAACTTGTGGTGATAGGCAGACGTAGTTATGGGTACAGGGAGAGCCCAACAGCAAGGGTCATTTGGAAAAATATCCCTGCTTGGTTTCAGAAAGAATCAAGTCTGGTACAACCACAAGACCAGCTCAAGGGACTGCTCTAAACTCCCCAGTTCACCCAGAAGAGCATCCCTTTCTTGGGAATCAGCAGCAGTGGGAGGGGACAAATGAGGGTAATTGGGATGAGTATGATCAAATACATTATATGTATGTATGAAAATGTCATATGAAACCTATTATTATGTATAATTAACGTATGCTCATAAAAAAACAATGTTGAAAAAGAAGTATCCCCTTCTCACTAGGGAAAGTGATCCCTTTTTCATTTCGTCTCAAATAAATAATGAGCGACCCACATCTTTAGCCTCCCAACCTAACTGGAAGAACGCAATGCAATTTCCCAACTTAACTTCAAGATAATGATTTAAAAATAAATAAATAAATAAATAAATAAATAAATAAATAAATAAAATCCTTGACTATGCAGTAACTGTGCAGTCAAACAGCAAAGAAAAATTCCAGAGAGGGAGGTAGAGAGAGAGACAGAGAGAGAGACAGAGAGATAGAGGAGGGGAGGGAGGAAGTGGGGGAGAGAGAAATATGAATATTTACAGCAGAGGCATGTAGTTGGGACTGAATTGTACAACCATGGAGGAGATTAATTAAATCCTTGTGAAAAATACATGAAAAAGAACAGGAGATTAACATGTCTATTATGTCTGGCCTTTTATATCAGCTTATTAGAAATAAAGAATAGTGTGTCTATTAAAATATTTACATACAATTGCATACTACATCACTCCAAAAAGTATCATTTAAAATAGCTGCAGAAAATCAATTCTAAAATCTCATCCATTTCCACTTGGGTTTAATTTTGTTTCTTCACAGATAGCACTTACAATTTAAAAAAATTCACTCCAAGAACAGCAGCAACAACTTAAGGCTGAAAACATTACTTGTCAGCCAGAGAATGTTTCTGATATGCTGCAGAGATATGTTTCTGATATGTAACATCTTAGAATAGTTGTAGAGAAATTTGTAGTTTAATACAAGGATCTGATAGGGCCTTAGTAGAAGTCACTGCTAGGCAGGATGACTTAACAGAGCACATGGTGGCAAATGCCCTGGACTGTCCTCAGGGTAAGAAAGGAACCAAAGCTTAATCACTGTCACCATGGTTTTTGTACTGCATGCCAAAGATGCCCTTGTCCCAAAGAAAAGCCTACTCTGTGCAAAAGTTAAATAAAAGCCCCACCATCTTTAAGAATTAAGTTGAACCAGCTGTGGTACAGTACACCTGTAATTCCAGCCATCTGGAGGCAGAGGCTAGGGGATGGTGAGTTGGAGGCCACCCTGGGCTACATGGCAAGAAACAAAGCAAAACCAAACCAACAATGAAATTTAGGAAGGAAAAGTAAGTGAATTACAAATGCTATGGAAGGGTCTAGTTCAGGGTGATCTTAGATGGGAAAGCACCATAGTTTTTATTCCCCTGGTTTCATTCTGTATGTAAAAGCTTTTTTCCCCATGGTTTCCAGCTTTGAGCTATTTAGGCCACGATTGTGCTTAAGTGCTTAATATTTACATCTTTCCCCCCAGTGTCTATGTTTAAAAATCTGTGGGAGCCAATTTATTGATGCACTTTCAAACAGACTTAATATGGCAAGTCACTCTCACTCAGTCTAAAAAGGATTTTCTTACAATTTTCTCTACTCCAAAAAAAAAAAGAAAGAAAAGAAAAATTAAGCCCCCCACACAACAAACAAAATGTAACAAAATAAAGCAAATCCAAGGCAGCAAATTACATGCATGCTCCCATGATGTCAATGATTTAGCAAAAACTCGGTTTCTATAAAGACATTTCAGTCTGCAATTCTGTAAATGTGATTAGGGAGTAAGAGAATGAATTGGTGCACTTTAAGCATGTGAGTGATGTTCCATCAGTGCTGGGCTTTGTAAATTTCAATGTTGGCCTTGAAGGTTTCAGGACTAATGTACACACTGGGCACTAAATTAGATGACTGTGTTTTCCCGGAAATCGTAATTGCCCTTTTCAGAACCTAGCTAGCTTGCTTAGAATATGGTCTGGGTCCTAGTAATGTTTTCCTAAGTGGCAGAAACACTAAACAGTCCTACTTTCCAAATAATCAGAGAAAGACTCTGCCCACTCACATAAGAGGAGTCTACCATGGCTAAGTCCCCTACAAAAACATATCCAGTAATTTTCCACATCAGAGTTCTAATCCAATGGTCAAATGGGTATCTGGCCAGTCTGCCAAAGATTCGGTAGCAATGCAAAAAAAAAAAAAAAAACGGGGGGGGGAGGGGGGGGGGGGGGAGGAGGAGAGGAGGAGAGGGGGAGAGAGAGGAGAGGTGAGAGAGGAGGGAGGGGAGGGGGCTTATATCAACCTTACATATCAAATACAAAGAACTCCTTCAGGTTCACCAAGAATGCTACTGTCACCCTAATCTTTTTGACACAGGATCTCTCTCACTGTCCTGGAGCACTGTGCTCAGGCTGAGCTGACTGTCTTTATCTCCCACGTCCTGGGATTACAAGTACACCACCACGCTTAGCTTTTTTTCTGATTCTAGAGATCAAACATAGACTCTTGTTGGAGCAAACCAAGCGCTTTGCCCACTAAGCCACCTGCCCAGCCCAAGAGAGAATCTTCAAAGCTACTACTTTCATGACTGTGTGAGGACTAAACCTGAGTGTTTCACGGAAAATACCAAAAAGGTACCCCCTGCAACATTAAAAGTCAGTGTATCTAACTGTCTTCTGAAAGAGGACACTGACTTGAAGTACTGATTTTACTAACCTCAAAGTACTGAGTGAAGCAGAGCCAGGACTCTGGCGAACATCTAACACTAAAATGAATTGAAAATTTCATAGCTGGCAATGACAACAATCCTTGTGGCCAGAAGTGGAGACATCTCTAGTAAAACAAACACATCAATCACTTGCTTACCTATGAAATTGTTCCACTCAAAATCAAGGTCTCCTTGGTTGGCCAAACAGCCTCTCATGATGTTTGAGCAATAGTTGTAACAGGGTTTCACAGTCACCAGGCCCCGGCAGTGAGAGCAGTAGATCATCTTCAGCAGTGCCTGGGTGCACTGAGCTGTGGGGTTCACCTAATGTGTGACAGAAAATAAAAGAAAGTCATGGTTGAATTAAAATAGACACAACTCACACTGGAGCATCAACCATGAACTTAAGGATGAATTGATGCTATTCCCAATTAGGAAGCTTGCCTTCACTGGAAATCAATTAAGAGTGAGATCAGACAAGTGGAAGAAGACAGGTGCTAGAAAGCTATTGTTAACGTTGGGGTATCACATGAGGTTGGTTTTTCTTCATTCGTTTGCTATTTCTAGTGTTAGTTTCAGTGTCACTGAAACACTGGTACAACTTCTCAAATACTGATTCTAAGGCTGCCCTTTACACCCAAACTCCCAACTAGGTTTGCCAAGGACATCTTGTATGTACTTTGTTCTGTGCCCAGACGGTGGAGTTAAGTTTAAACTTCACAGGGTTTGTGGACAGTCAAGCATGGAGTGCTCCTGTAACGTATGAGGCTACTGTTCAATTTTGAAGAAGCTATTGAATGTAAGTGAAGAAGTAATTGGAAATCACATCCCAGGGACATCAATGGAATGAACAAACAGCAGGACTTTTCAGAATAAGGTGGAGGAAATCTAGGATAGTAACGCTGCATGTGTGTGTGTGTACGCGCGCGCGCGTGGGGGGAGGAGGGAGGGAAAGAGGGAGGGGAGGGAGGGAAAGAGGGAGGGGGGAAGAGAGAGAGAGAGAGAGAGAGAGAGAGAGAGAGAGAGAGAGAGAGAGAGAAATTTAGAAGGGCTTGGACACTGAACAGAAACCGAGAGATCCCACAGATGAGTGTCTGCTAAGGAGTCAAACAACAAAATAAAAAAACAGTTAGACTAGGATAGCCATCCTCTGCAGAGAAATGGCATTTACTGTCATCTTCCTAGTTCTGTAGGATAAAATTAATTGGAGTCATGAAAGATTCAATCCCATCCTGTCACTCATTTCTATCAATAGGTAGAAATGATCACAGCTAAGAATCAAGTGTCAGCAGCTAACTGCAAGTTCCTGACTTACTCTCTCTGCTCTCTTCTCTTTTGGAGACTTTATCAGGGGATTAGTGCCCTCTTCACTATCATCATAAACTAGTTCTTCAGACATAGACTTTTAGAAGTAGACACTATTACAGGCAGCAAATACATCCCAGAGATGTTATCACTGTGGTGCTGGGTGGCTGGCAATGCATGTCACCTGCTTTGGTATGCTACTTTGGATATCATTTATCAACAATGGCCTTAGAAACAGGAACAGGAGATTAGTATTGTCAGTCTCCTATCTGATACACACACACACACACACACACACACACACACACCCTTCTCTGGCTTATTCTCAAAAAGAACTCTAACGTAAAAGAGGGAAAGCATACAACAAGATGGTAATTGTATACACTAAAGTCAACATTCTCTACAAAGAGTTAGTATTTTTCCACAGTTTTAACCAGTCCCAAATGTTTTCCTAAACACTAAATTAGTCCCTTTAACTGTGTATTAATGTACAGAAAATTCTAGCTAACCAATACCCTTGAGGATTGGCCCCTCTGTATAACTAGATTTTCTGGATAGCTAAAAGTTCATTCCTTTGAAGTCACACATTGTTAGGACTTTGATGCTCATTCACCTCTCATTTTCCAGATGAACAAATTGGCCTCAAGGAGGAAGGGTGGCCAAGTCACAGGATCTCAGGAGTCTGCACCAGAAGGGGCCTCGACTATCACCAGTAATGTTGCTCTCACATTGTAGAGATAAGCAAACTGAAGCCAAAGAGATGAAACAACCTGCTGACAGCCACCCTCCCACATTTGATTCCAGTATCACACCTTATCAAACATTGTGTCACAAAGATTCACCAAATGGGTCACATTTTCCGGTCATCCTAAATAGCAGATAGGAACCTCTATTCTTAGGCGATGCTTATTTTCCTCCTTTATTTTTAGTCCCAGTCCACATTAGAGAGACTCCTAAATGGCTGGATCTTAGAGATGTAAAGGTTATGTAAATGACTTATAAAAAAAAACCACAACACAGCTGGATGTGTTAGAGCATGCTTCTAATCCCAGACATGGGAGATGGAGGCAAAAATAAAGCAAGAGTCAGTCTGGACTAAAGTGATACCCCGCTTAAAAGATGAGGAGCAGGGAAGAGAAACAGGAGAATTGTGGAACAGTACTTGGCATGTTGAATATTACTATTAAGGGTCAACAATATCTTGGTGAATTAAATGGAGAAAACTAAAGTGTCAACAAGTAGATGTGGAACATTTCACATGTGCCTGGGATTATTATAGATATCAAGATAAGTGAGAATTTCTGTATTAGAATATGAAACCTGTTCTATAGAACATAAATAAATCCCAAGGTAGAACATACCCTTTTAGGAAGTAAACAAAGATGTTCAAGTTGAGATCATTAAATTCAAGAAGAATTTTCCAAGGCACTTGTTCTATTCTTTATTTTTCATGGAGTTGGGGAGATAACTCTAGGAAGCAACACACTGCATCCCAAGTTGAATCGCAAGTCAAATTATAAGTACAGTAGACTCTGTGATGCCCACCCCTAAATGAGTCTGATGGGGTCTTCAGTTTAAAGTCAGAGACCAAATGAAATGATATGATGCAGTGACACTTAGTTAAAGGAAGATTATGAAGCTGGGTTTGGCACCATTTTCCAGCTCAAGTTCTGCATGTGATTTGTTACTTAACTACTAAAAATGATCACAAGGCACTTGGCTATAAGATGCTATGGGAACACTAAATAATACCACAGCTGTAAATAGAGATAGAGAAGTTATAAGAAACCTGGGATGAAGGAACATGTTAAGCACTAAAGCTAGAGAGAAAAAAAATGTTCTTTATTTTCACAGACATAAATCAGACCACCATGTGTGGTTCACACAAAGGGAATTCAGGACCTGGGAAGCAAGCCTCATGTGGAAGATGTTTTTTTTTTTTTCTTTCCAACAGCCGGGGATCTAAAGTTCTAAAGGGGGAATTCCCCCACAGGACCTCCCCCTTATAGAAGACATTTAAATAAGCTAACATTTCAGGCCCTGCGCCCTAACTTTATCAACCTGCCCAAGCCTGGATGGTACATGTAAAAAGGACAGCTCTTCAATCTAACTCTGCAACATCCCCACTGTTTGGGGCTATAGCAAATGGAACTGCAGAGGACTTCTTCGTAAAAGGCAAAGTAGTAGTTAAAAAGCCAAAGGTGTATCAATCAACACAGTAAAGCAAAGGGCAAATACTAGTGTGCGTATAGTGGTGTACTGGAAATTCTCTTTTGGAGTCTCTGGCAAAAGCCCCAAAGCCCTGTTGATCCAGTGATCGTTCTTGCTGCCTGTTACATGGTAACAGCCCATGCACTGCAGGGTGCTTCTCCACAAGGTTCCAATGGGATCTCTACACGCCTGGGTAGGAATGAAAGGTTGGCTCTTTCTCATCCATAAGCAAACATACAGTTGTAATACCATAATTCGTTTTGGGATCAGGCTGGCCTTGAACTCAAGAGATACATCTGTCTCTGCTGGGATTAAAGCTGTGTGCCACCACACCTGGCTGGGGTATCTTTTTAAAAAGGGAAAATCAAGTTCATTTATATTCTATTCCCTGGTGATCATCAAAAAGAAAGTCAATACTGCCTTCATTCTCTCTAAAACTCACTTACTGAAATATTTTACTTTAGAAGTCCCAAAAGCAAGTAGCAGATCATGCCATGCAGGGAATAATTAAAAGAGCAATATGCTCCAAGGTCTCCATTCCATCCTCAGCTATGTACTTTCCTCTGTGGCACAGAACGCTACTTAAAATGTTCAATCTGACTGGGACTTTGGGGCACAGCTCTCGACTAATAACTGTTATGTTTTTCTTTCATTCAGAAAGGTCTGCCGAGCCCAGATGTGAATCACTTCCCAAATCCTTAGGACTGGGATAAGAGTAGGGGTGGACATTTAGGATTATATTTCAGAATATGTCATAATTTTTAGACTTCTCTTACATGTTTCTCACAGCTTCTGAAGACAGAACAGAAATGAATATGAACACGAACACACACACACACACACACACACACACACAATTTTCTCCCTTCTCCCTTTGAACAAAAAATTATGGATTAAAGCATTCACAGAGAACATGCTTGCTTAGCTTTTTTTTATACTTGTGTGTGTGTGTGGGGGGGAGGGCTTCTTTCTGAAAGTGGCAGAGCTAAAAGCTGAGCTTCAGACCCCAAATAGTCAGGGATTCTACAGTACATGCACTCAACTTCTTTGATGTCTAACATTTTTGTCAGTGTTGAGGATCAAATCTAGGTCTCACACATGCCAGGAAAGTACTATGTGCCCCAGATGCTTTGGTGAATACCTACACAACTTCTTTGGAATCAAAGCCTATATAGGAAGCCTGAGGGCAGCACAGGGCCTCTCGGACTTCACACCCTTTCAGCCCAGTAAATGAACACTTAGCTATAGGGCTGGATGCTTTCTAGTGATAAGGTGTAGTTTTTCATGTTTACTGGCAAAATGAATGAGATTTTATGTTAGGGGGCAATTCAGGACACGGCTACATGGAGCAATGCATTATAGATACTGGAAGGAGAGGACATATTGTTTAGTAAAATAATAATGACTTACTGAGTGCCAGCACCATGCCTTGAAAACTGCTCAAGCTGCTAAAGGGGTGAGAAAAGAGATATAATTACAGTGTATTACTCACCATCTCTGCTCACAAAGAGTTCAAAGGCTCAAGAAATCACCACCGGACATAGTAGACAGGCATTCCCTTAGCTTGGGGGTGGGGGAGGGGGAGATGCATTGCAGCTGAGTGGCAGAACACTTGCTTGGCAAGCATAAGGCCCTGGGTTTCATCCCTAGTACCACAAAAAGCTCCCCCTTTAAGCAAACAAGCCAGAAAACAACTCATATTTTTACCTATGTTCTAAAAACTTTTAAGGAACTTCAGTGAAATGTAGCAGAAGTAATGAATTCCTACCAGAAAGTACAAGGTTTATAGGAGGAAAAGATTTATAGAAAGAAGAAGGGATGACATTATTTATGGAAAGATGAGAACATGTATTCACTTTTGCTAAAGAGGGTACAGCTTCTGGACTGAGCATTTCTGTACTAACTCAAACACCAAAATCAATCTGAATGATTGACCCATAATCCCAATACACGAATACCCAATTTCTAAGACACTTAAAACTCTTTACAACTGACTAATCATTTTTCCTAATATTAGGACAACTCTAGAAAGCTACTCAGAATGTACCATAGTAAGAGTCACTGGGAAGACATTCATCTACCTTTTAGCTTCTTTTAAAAAGTATTCATTGTGGACTGGGAATGTAACTTGATGATAGGGAGAATGAGGAGGGGAAGAGAAGAAAGAAGAGAGAAAGGAAGGAGAGGAAGAGGAGGGGGGCAATGGCAGCAACCCCCTCCTCTTGGCCTTTCTGAGCAAGTACCATGACATCTGTATGCCATATCTGCTATTAAAAGCCTTTATAGAAAAGTCTCCTTGTCAAAGCCTCTTTAAAAAAAAAAAAAATCGATGGAGCCTTTCTACCAAATAACCTGCATATTCAAGCCCCACATTAAAAACTCCAGCCTACAAAAAGAAAAATGCTGGAGCAGAACTCTCCCCACAGCCTGGATTTTATTTCAGAAATTCACAAGGAGCTGTAAGGCACAGTGACGGCAGTTGGCATGCTACGCCCAAGTTAGAATCACATTACCTTGTAGTTTATTCCAGCTCTGAACAGGCATGTGTCACTGCACACTGCCCCCCTCCGCTGCATTTTTTTTTACACAACCACTCACACCAAACAAACTTAAAAGGTCTAGATTTTCATCTGTTGCCTGGTAACACAAGCATTCAATAAAAACAACAGGAAATATTTCACCAAATTATGGTAAGAGAAAGAGATAGGGAGCCCACACTTGGCGTGGGATGTGATGAGTTTATTCAGCAATTTCCTAAGTCATCTCAAATTCAGTACGCTCGCGTGCATGCATGCACACACACACACACACACACACACACACACACACACACACCAAGAGATATGAGACATTCCTCGCTATTGATCTGATAAGAAAAACTTGAAAGCATAGTATATAGAATAGCTCCCATTCACTCAAGAATACTTGTGGGCACATTGTAGAAGCTGTACAAATACTCAAAACTCTTATTTTTGTCTGAAATCACTAGACTCAGTTATTCTCCCATAAAATGAAAATGATTATATTAACTCTCTTGAAGACTGTACATTTTTTCTACTTTGCAGTATTTGTTTTTAATTTTTTTTCATTGTATATATTCATTGTATGTGGTACTGTTACATAAGGATGTTTTCATACAAGTACATTGAGCATGACTTCCCACACCCCACTATGCCCCCTTTCTCTCTCTTTTCCCTCCCATTAGTCTTCTTTTGTGTCCTGGACAGTTTCTCTTCGGCTTTTATATCATAGCTGATATATCTATATAAAATTTAGAAACCATAAAGTAAGTATCCAGTATTTGTTGTCTTGAGATTGGTTTAATTCACTTAATATAATCAGGATGTTTGCAACTTCCACTTATTGAGTCTCTTGGTACACCAACTTATCCCTATCCTCACCATAGCTTGAGTTCTACCATGTCCTTTGCAAGTCTAGCCTTTACATCTAAGTGAAAAATACTACTAAGAGTAGAATAGAAGTTTATACTTGGTTTCTTAAAAGCGTATTTGCATTTATAATGGTGTGGGAAAAATAAAAATTATATACAAGATATAAAATATTAAAAAAGCATATTTACATTTATAATGGTGTGGGGAAATATATAAAAAAAATTGGTGTAGTACTTGGAATTGTTGGAGACTAAAGGGAAGTAAAGAGGAATCCAAAGAAATTGTTTTCAAGGCAGGATGGTCATTCATACATCTTGATGGTAAAGCACCATTTTCTAATTATAGTCCCTGTAGTTTGGCATACGGGTGTAGACACAGACCCATTATGTCAGTGTTAATTGAAACCATGAGAATGTATCTCTTTGGCAGAAGAGCTATTAATTTTCATGATGCATGTAACCACTTGTGCATTTCTTAAGCACAATAGACTCCATCCTCCCAGGCAAAACTGCTGCTACAAGCAGGTAAGTAAGAAATGCATCATGAACCATGACAGATAACGATGGAATAAGTAATACAAAGATGTGTAGCAGCAGGATCCTCTTGAACCATCTGTTACTAATTAAGTTGGAATCCTAAGGCTCCAACCAGTGTGCTAAACTGCTGGGTCCAGCAAATGTGAAGCCCAGCAACTACTTCAACCAAGTAGTGCCCTTCTATGGAAGGAAGGAAAGCTTGCTGGTGCCAATGGCCCTATCAAAGGCGTTATGTTGATCGAATCATTATTCACCTTGGAAGTGAAAAAGGAAGCCGGAAATACAGGGTGTCATCCATTTAGAAAGAGAAAGAGACTACTATCTCTTAGTTAAGTATTCAGCAAGTAGCCTCAAAGTCAGGATGCTTTTCCAGTTTGCCTTTAAACATCTCTTTGTAGCCAAGTGGTTTGGGTCTCCTCAATTGGCAAATATATTTACTACTCTAAAAGACCTTTTTCAGGCTAGAGGGCATTAATTTGTTAATATGTTAAATTGTTCTTCCAAAGAAAATGTACTAGGGCAAGAATTAGCAGGTGAAGAAACCCATAGATGTGAAAAATTGCTCAATATATAAACTGGTAGAGAATCTGAATGATAAGTTTATCATATGGATTTTGTACTTGCTCAATTTGAAATACATTTGACAGCTCATTCACATCTCCCACATAGTAAAAGTTTAATTATTTACATTCCAAAAATAATAAAACAATAAATATTTTCCCAAATATACAAATATGCCTGGCATGCTGCTACATAGGGACATCTTACATAAAATGTCTTATTTTGGCATCTTCAAAAACTGATTTAATGGGCTGGAGAGATGGCTCAGCGGTTAAGAGCACTGACTGCTCTTCCGGAGGTCCTGAGTTCAAATCCCAGCAACCACATGATGGCTCACAACCATCCATAATGAGATTGGATACCCTCTTCTGGCGTGTCTGAAGACAGCTACAGTGTACTCATAAATAAAACAAATAAATAAATCTTTAAAAAAAAAAAAAAAAAAAAAAACTGATTTAATGTCTATGTATTTTGATACTGTCTTATTAAAGTAATATAAGCAAACTTTTTTAAAATTTTGACTTCAAATCAGTCCTAAAGTCCAGAAGTTATTCAATATTGAAGCCAAAAGAGTCCTATTATTATTGTTGTTATTATTATTCTATTATTATTAGTATTTTCCAACTGTAAATATATTATTTAACATAGCCTGATGATATTATTTTTAGCCAAGTAACTGGCAAAAAAAACCTTTGCCCTGTTTAAGTTAGATGACATATCTTGTATTCTCTGTATTTCCATAAAACTATGAACTATCTTTTAAGCAGTCACAAGCACAAAATGAATACAGAACAAAGCTCAATTCTGAAACAAAAATGTTTAAGAAGTTATGTTAAAAAGCAGCTTTTCTTCTTCCCCTAAACTAACGGTACTATATTTGGTTAAAGAGAGCACTTTTCAAACATTTACATAGGGATATACATCCCTTGTTTTTCTCTGCATACTTGTGTATATAGCACACAGGTGCATGTGTATAAATGGGCATTTACACCACACACTGGCTCCTTCTACCTCATTCATCTTAGAATGAACATAAGACACTGTTAAAAGTGAGTAAATATGTTGGTGAACTGCTATGCCAGAAACACGGGCCTCAAAGAACTGTATACTATGGACTGCTTCTAGACTGGCACCAAGATTTAAATGACTGCTGGGGTTGACAGAAGTACAGCACTGAGATTACTTTTCTGACTACACCAATCGTCTCACTTACCCTGCCCTAGGTTTATATGCCTCACCAAAAATTTGCCAATGACAATGAAAGTAGGAGAAGATGAACAAAAATATTTTACAAAGGAATTCCTAACAATTTACAACCTGGAGAGAATCAATACGTAAATACATCCATTTTTCTAATCCCAATCTATCAGCACCTATTTTCTGGAGTATCCCAGTCTCCAGACTTACTTGCTTCACTCTGATAAACATAGGCTTCCCCTCTCTGACTAAGGTGACAGTACATTCTGTGCAGTTAGTTGTTCATTAACTATAGCGGTCCCTGTTGCCTGGTTATGTTTGTTAATAAGCATCTGTTGGTTTAGACAGTAAGTGCCTTCGTTTGGATAATAAATTACATGGCCATCCTACCTGTAGATGAACTCTGTGACAGTCAATCTGGTGGGTATTTTGGGATCTATAATACTGTTCAGTATTTACGTTGTCCTTTTGTCAATCACCAAAACAACTAAAGGACAAAAGCCACTATCTGTGTATACAGGATTTTGAACAGTGGCTTACACATTGGCCATCCACTTTTGAGCCTAAGGTAAGAGCCCTAAGGGCAATCTGACAAAGATAACTTTGCTCCAATATGTAGGTTTCTTCCCTGATATTAAGTCATAAAAGATCTCTAGCTAGGTTTCTATTGCTATGGTAAAAACATAACTAAAAGCAACCTGGGAAGGTCTGCCTTACATACCCTGGGTCACAGTCCACACAGAGAAGCCATGGAAGACTACTACTGCCTTACTGGCTTGCTATCCATAGTTTGCTCACTCTGCTTTCTTATACCAACCAGGACTACCTGCCCAGAGGCAGAAGCACCCAAGGTGAGCTGGGCCTTCCAACATCAGTCATTAAGCTCTGAACACTCAACACCTTCTCCAGCCCCAAATTCCAAAATGCTTTACATAAGGGTAGTAGCACAAGGTCCTTCAAAAGTTTTCAGGGGCTTAAGGGTACAGCTCAACGGTAAAACACTGGCTAAACATCTGTAATGCCTTGGAGTTCCATTCCCAGTACTACAGAAAAAAAAAAGTTGGCAATCTCACAGAAGGGTGAACCATTTGCACTTTGACACCTTACTCAAAAACCTCCTTGAGGAAATGTAGGAGAGCAAAGCTTGTCTGTGGCAGTTAAGGTACAGATGGCTCAGTCTTATACACACCGATACAAAAGAGTCCTTGTCCTTTGTTTCACCTCATAGACGCTCAAGTCCCTTCTAAGGTAGCTCCATGGAACACAGTCTGAAAGATTCTGGCCTAATTAAACTCTTTTAGTTTACCAGAGGTTCATTTTATCACATATCACAATAGTATTGTCTACACTGATAATCCTATAAGCAAAGTCACGATCAAAACCTGACTAGTACACAGTATTGTTATGAAATCTCTGAGTACATTATAATAAGGAAACAGATGCTCATGGATACTGATGGTTTCCTAGTCTACCTACAACTAGTGAGCTCAAACATAGTCATTTGAAATAACTAAGCATGGATGGATGGAACCTTTGTGTAAAACACACACACACACACACACACACACACACACACACACACAGTGGGGGGAAGGAGAGAGGGAGGGAAATTCTTGCAAGAGAAAAAAACTAACAGATGGAGGCTAATTTCTTAAGATCATTTTTAAAATTAAGATTTTAGAGTCAATGTACATCCTACTTAAGAATGGCTACCACGGAAACTACAGAAAATAAGAATGATATATAAAGATGCTCCTCCTAGCACTGGTGAATAATTCTAAACAACACATGCCTGCGGACACAGTGTGGGAGGTGAAAGACCAAGAAAAGATTGTTATTGAGCCAATGGAACACTAATGACTTGTTTTTGAACCTTTCTCCAACCTTCTTTTGAAACCAAACCAACCAAAAAAATCAAAACACAGAATACATACAGAGAACTTACCACAGAGACTTTGCTTACTACATCCCTTGCAACTGCTAAGCCTTGAGCGAAGGTCCTCGCTGCAACAAATGCACGGGTAACCTGGAGCTTCAGTTTCCGAGGGACGTCTCCAAACGGCTTCAGCTGCTCAGTATATTTGCTCACACATTCCAGGTACTCATCTGTAAAATGGTACTGGGAGTTCACCAGGCGGAACATGCGCTCCAGAAGGCGAGCCCAGAAGTCATTTAACATTTCTTCCAGGTTCACGTTTCCCGCCACATAGTAGCGCTTCAACTCTACGAAGAGATCTTTAAATAGCTCTGAATTTTGCATGTATAAGTGGCCATATGTCTTCACAAACATATCATTCAGGGATTTCTCTGCATTTTCAAGAAGTTCTTTGAAGAATTCTAAAAAGAAAATCCCAAAAAAGGAGAGAGGAAAAACATGAGAAAGGCTGTTTTCTAGTAATTAAATAACTGAATGAGATAAATTAGAAAAAAAATGAAAAACAATTGTGAGATCAAACTGGAAAGCATGTTTGCATATAAAGTACACTTCTGAGGAATTTGCATCTCACATCAATTGTCAATGAAAAGAAATCTCTATCACAAAGTTACTCTTTCATAGATGCCTCCATCCAAGAGAAGAGGTAAGAAAATTTTAAATCAGCAGTTTCTTGGGAATCAGTACAACATTCTGAAATCCTGCAATACACAATGGCAGGCTGGCCATGGTGATGCCTGCCTGTAATGCCAGCACTTGAGCGATAGGAGGATGAGCAGCTCAAGGCCAAGCTCAGATACACAATGGATTTGAGGTTGGACACAAGACTGTCTTCAAATAAACCAATGAACAAACAAGCCAAAAAAAAAATCCCAGCAGCAGCAGCAGCAGCAGCAGCAGCAGCAACAACAACAACTAAAAACAAACAAATAAAACCTAGATAAAAATGAACACAATATGTCTAAAAGATGACGTTTCCTCAGAACATTTTATTTATAAAGCTCTAAACCGGTGGTTTTCAACCTTCCTAATCCTCATGCTGTGGTGACCTCCAACCATAAAATTATTTTTGTTGCTACTTCATAACTAATTTTACTTTTAATTAAAATTTAAATATCTGTGTTTTCTGATGGTCTGAAGCAACTCCTGTGAAAGGGTTGTTTGACACCCCAAGGGTTCTCAACCCACAGGCTGAGAACCACCGCTCTAAACCAAAGTAAATCATGCCTCCTGATTATGACCTAACATTAGGACAGGTGTTTCAAAGACTGTTGTTTTTATCTCATTTCTTCTTTACTTATTTACATGATATACCTGGAAAATGCTTGGGGGCACAAAACCTAATCAAACAGCCCTAGACTCAAGCACGAGCTGCTGAAAATAATTTCTTAAGCATTTTCTCTGTAACATTAATGTGCCTTAGTGGTATCAAACTTGACTTTGGGCTCCTAAAGGATTCACACTGTGACATTATAATGTTCTTTTGAAGATTGCAAAGACAAACTGATAATCGACGCCATCACAGCTCTGATGTATTTGTAAAATGACATAGAAAAATAATTGAAAAATACAAATGACACTATCTGGATTTCGGATTTATACACTAGCCACCCTATACAGTCATAGTCCAAGTGCTAAAGGCTTTAAGTTTTAAGTGAAAATTGTAGCTTAATTTTCTCTTGAAGTTTAAGGAGATAAGAGATTCAGGAGAAGTCCCAGGCTAGCCAGCTTTCACAAACACAGGTATGAACAGGAGATCCTGCAATAAGCGAGAAGGAAGATGAGAACCGACTCCCCAGGTTATCCTCTGACCTTGACACCACACTAAGTCATGTGTGCTTGTACTCATACATGTGTGTGTACATGCAAATGTGTTCACCGGAAGAACTGTTTTTTAAAAAAAAATCTTAAAGAATTTTTTACCTGGTATAAAAATAAATATCCCATGATACTAAATTTAGAAGCAGGAAATATAATGAATAGCAGGGCAAGCTATAAGGATTTGATCCCATGAGAAACTGTGTCTAAGTGAACACGGATCAGAAGGAAAGGTAGAGCCACTTCAAAGGCAGAACACTGGTGAGCTCATCAAAATGTGATAGCACTACAAAAGCGTTCTCTTCCCACGCTGGGAGGACAAATCAGAGGCTGACCGCTAATTCCAAATAGTTTTCAAAACCCTTGGACTAATAAGTACAGCCTTTTGGAAGAAGAAAGACATGTGTGGGTTTTCATACATGCCAAGAGAGTCGATACCAATGCTCTGAGCCCCTAACTCATCAATACTTGCTTCTTTGAGGTTTAGGGATAAGGTCCAACATTCTGTCGGGTTCCAGTTTTTAGACTTTTACTTTTGGGGCTGTTTCTTCTCTCTTGTTCCTAGTTATGGAGTCTTTCACCCTTCTTTCTACTACTTCTAGTCTTTTGTTTCCAGTGTTTTCTTCAGAACCCTTCTGCACAGGAGCCAAATAAAGAAGCCCATGCATCCTCACTGGCCTTTTCACCAATGTTCTCTCCCTTAGAGTGAGAGCAGGGTAGACGAAGAACTACAAGACATGTTTTAGGGTTCTCCAGAGACAGAACCAAAAAAGGGGAGGCTAATTACAGAGGGGATTATTAGACTGGCTCCTACAACCACAGAGACTGCAAAGTCCTGAGATGGTTATCAACACACTGGAGGGCCAGGGAGACCGTAGGCAAGTCCTAAGTCTATGAAGCCCAAAGGGCTAGAAGCCTCCAAGAGTCACTGGTGCCAAGGAAAACTTGATCTTCATAAGCACCAGCAGAGGAAAATACACTGCCTTAAAAAGGCCAAGCAGCAAGAGCTGGGTTCCCCATTTGTGTGTCATTATTCCATCAAGGCCAGCACCTTACTAGATGGTGCTGGCTGCACCAAGGCCAGGGTCTTCTGCTATGCAGTTCACAGGCCCACGTGCCAGTCTTCTCTGGAAAACACCTCCACAGACACATCCAATAGGATGCTTTATCACAACTCTGAGGACATTTTAGCAACCCAAACAAGGCATCATAGGAACATGTGAAAAGAATGCTGTGAGGAATCCATGTTGGGAGGCCTTTTATTGTCTATGACATCCCCTGTTAAGTTCTCCAAGGGTACACCATATCTGGCTGGAGACATGGCTCAGTGATTAAGAGCACTGACTGCTCTTCCAGAGGTCCTGAGTTCGATTCCTAGCAAACCACATGATGGCTCACAATATTTTGTAATGAAATCTGATGCCCTCTTCTGGTGTGTCTGAAGACAACTACAGTGTATTCCTATACATAAAATAAATGAATCTTTAAAAAAAAAGTCTTAGCCCCACCCAGACTCACTGAACCAAAAACTCTAGGTGTTGATCACATAGCCATATGTGACTCTGGTGTGCTGTCAATTCTCTAACTAATGAAAAATGTCTCCATTTCCCTGCTCACTAGCATTTGGTGAGGCAGTACTGCTTTAATGGCAAGGAAGATGGTTTCTTTCCAATGAATTGCCTCTGAAAAATCCTATTACTTTCCTAGAAATGATGTTGTGTGATCTCTTGGGCATAAATTTTCTTATATAGGGTTCTTTCAACTATGTGTTAACATAGATGACTAGTGCGTGCAGCATTTTCCCAATAATTCCAAGTTGGGGAGCTTGAGGGAGCTAAGGAATAGCAAATGACATCTGGTCTGTGTCCTTTCCAGTACCTTCTCACCAGTATCCTTGGTAAACGGTGCTTGTTGATCAGGGGCATGAAATGTGGCAGTGGATTGTGTTCAGACAAGCCCAGTATGCTACACTTGCATACTGGAAAAGGAAAGCCTGGTCACTGAAAACAGTATATAAACCTTATGCCAACCAAAAACTGTTAATACTTCATGACCTAAAAAAAAATTCCAACATCAACAACAGGTCCTTCCTTATATTACACTTATATTACATATTCATAACATTAGTATACACCAGAAGAAACTGGGTGTGAAGAATTGTTTGACTTCTGCCTCATATTTGTTTAATAAGTAAATCTGCATGTTCAGTTGCATTTTTGATCAATAGCACCCACAATCATGATTTTACAGGGTAGGAGACACACAGTGGTCCACTGAGATCAGTTTAATTTACAACTTCTAAAACAGTCAAGACTGATACACTGGGCTTCAGAGTACTGTACACCAAGGACACTTTATGGAGAAAGTTCATCGTTCTGGTTTTTTTGTCTTTGTTTTAGTTTGTTTTGTTTTTAAGACCGAGAGTCTCGCTATGTAGATCAGGCTGACCTCAAAGTCACACAGACCTGATTGCCTCTCTCTTCCAGGTGTTGAGATTAAAGGCGTGCTCAGTGAATTCAGTCATTCTCCTCAGGAGCTAACCATGGATGCAGCTGTCTGTAATACAGCTACACAGAACATAGGAAAATGACCTAATAAAAAGGAAACGGATTTGATGGTGACATATCCCTTTGCCCAGCATTACCACGTGGACTTTACACTGGGTTCGATGACTTAAGATTTTCTTGTAAAATGTAAGCCTCTGTGCACATGTAAGTATGTGTGTGTTTATAGCAGCATGTGTTCTAGGAGATTAGTGCCACATACACGCTCAATCCTAATGTATCTCATTACGCAGAAAATTTATCTTCTTGCCTTTACACATTAAAAGACTCTTTTATGTGGCCATTTAAGTTGCAGATATAAAGACTTTCTGAATAGATATGTGGTTAATAAATGCTTGAGAAGTTCTATAAAACTAATACAACAAGTTAAAACCTTGCAGCTTAATCTCTCCAAATGGCTAAGCAATTTGACAAGTATGTACGCAGTGCCTATTATGGGCTCAAGTCAAAGCACACAGCTTTACTTACCCTGGACCTCAAGCTTTCCTCTGTCCAATCAGACTACAACTCAACTTTCTAGAGGGACGAATTTCCCCTATACAATTTACTTTTACTATACAGCCACTTTCCACTGTGGCTTTATGAGTGCACGAGAGACTTTCAAACATCCATACAATTCTTAATCCTTCATTTCATACAATGAGTTCTTCAATAATTATCTAGTTCACCCTTGAGTCAACCAAACAAATAATTCATGAGACCCAAATTCATTTCTCCTTACATTTACTTGGTTTTGGGGTTTGGCTTAAAAGAATGGCAGATATCATGTAAATTCTAAAATCAGACACAATATCAACCAAATCATAATTTTCATGCATAATTCCATCCTATCTCCACTGCTCCCTACTGTTCTTCCTATGACATGTCCTTCCAGAATAAGGAACAGAGCACACATTAGACTGTCAAGTACAGGGCCACGGCCATCCTTCATAGCCACTTGTAAGTGCTGCAATTCTCACCTCCATCTGTCCCCCACCCATCCTCAACATTATTCTTGTTCCCCGGAGTCAGGGTCAGATCCTAACTGCTGAAGAAGACCTGCCTAGGCCAAGACGCATAACAATCATCCTCCATAATCGTTAATGAAACCAATTATAACACAAGAGTTGGCTAAGGGAACCAGCCAAGGGTAGTGTAAACCAGAGTTCCCACTGATCAGAGGCTGAGTTAATTGGAAGTTAGAGCTCCTATTCAGCAACTGCTTGTACTTGTGTAAAAATACTGCTCAGAGTCTGTTTTAATTCAGTGGAACTATTGGTCTGAAAGAAAGTCAGAGAAGAGGCAGTAACCGAGCCATTTGTGAGGAAGTTTGTTCCTGTGATTTTTCCATTTGGAAGCTTATCCACCATACATGTTAGGAGGATCAAGCAGCTCGAACTCCTTGAGTTCACAATTGGCCACAACTGAGGGGTGAAAATCAGCACTCTATGAACCTAAAGCAGTGTGAATGGTGGGGGAAAGCACGAAAACTCCTATTTAGAAACTACATGTCATGCTTGGGAAGAAAAGAAAAAGAAAAAGAAAAGAAACGCCTAAGTCTTTGATGGCAACTACAAAACAGGCTATTCTCACTGCTAACGCTGGGACAAAGGAATGCTCAGTATACATAGACAGCACTAATAATGCATGGAGTGCTGTGATTGTCACTCCTAGAATTTCTTTCTGTCAACAACATTTTCAAACATCTTTGCAAAGACTGGTTTATGTCCTGTCTAGCAGTGTCAAACAAAATCCATCTGGGGAAACGTAAATGAAGCTAAAGCTGTTGGAGGTCTGCTAAGAACACCTAAAGCCTTATAAAACCTGGAGCTGTTTATCCAAAGGGAAATGCTTAATGGCTCTACCTTCCAATGTTGTGAAATGTCCCAGACATCCATGAGACTAGAAGCAACTCCTGGGTGAAAACTAAGGAACGGAACCTCAGCAACTACAGAGAGAGAGAGTTTGCACTACCTGTAGGTGAGAATGCTACAAGCACTGCACACATGAAAACCTTAAGAATCAGAACTTCTTACTCTCTCCTCCCCTGCACTTTATATGCATACTATCGTATTTATAAGGGGCCTTAGTGGGCCTAAGAATTGAGCTTAGGGCCTGTGAACACTTCTTGATTGTAAAATTCAATTATTCATCGTGTTAAAAGGACTGATTTAACATGAGAAAAACTTGAATGAAAAGCCAAGCCTTTCCTATAAACATATTCTATGTAAATATCTCACTTTTTTAAAAAGAACATCATGCACTTCTGGAATTTCTATCGCCAGCCGCTTGTCTTGTATCAAATAAACATTCAAAATTCTTGAAAAGGGTCAAGGGAGCTCTGGTTGTGCTATTAAACACCATTAGTTCCTTCTATATAAACAATCGACTGGGTATTGATGAATGAGATAGATGTATTCTAGAATGAACCCATGACCCTGAGAGACTGGACGCCCTTTCTATTTAATCCATTTGTTTGGTGCCATAAATCACCTCCTTGCGTTTACACTATGAGGAAGCTGTCTTTACATATAAGGATTAATTTCTCCTTCATTATAAATGCTGCATCTCACAACCTTAGTGTCACTTGCCAACACTAAGTTATCCCAGCACCAAAATTCTTGAGAAGCCTTCGTAAGTGCTACAACTCATCCTTTTTCTGGTAGACAAACTGAAGGAGTCATACTCTATCCAGTCTTTCACTGCAAGCAAGTATGTAATGAAGAACAGCTAAGATGAGCATCTACGAATGGAGGGAGAAGGAGAAACAGAAAGCATTTTCCTGATGATGTGAACTGCTGGCTTTTTGACTATCTCCTATACCTCATCGTTCTGGTAGTCTGAAAGTGTGTAGCAGACACTTTCCTCTGCCATGGCATGTCACTCCTGGAGAGCATGTGAGAGAGCATAGGGGTACTAAAAAGGTCACATACCCAACTCATGTTTAGCAAGAGATAGTAAATTAATAGGCTGCCCTAAGTTGTCAGGCCAACTGCCAGCTATAGTCCTCATTTGGGGCTGTTAGCATCTGAAAGAGTGCTAGGGGGATCCTGCCAAAGGATCTGTCTTTTCTTTCAAAGGTTAAGTTTATTAATAACTTCTCCTAGGGAGAAAATAGAGTATTTACTCTCTTATGGACCTTGATTTTGGCTAAATTGGCCAGTGATTCAGACTTGGTACTATGTACTTAGTACTTCTGCTGGCATTGTTCAGTTTACAGAGCTAGCCACTTGGGACTTAGCATGCTCATCTTTTTTTGTACCTAGTAGACCCCCAGAGAAGGTTTTGGGCATATATAAGTAAGCTAGGAAGCTATAGCAACCACAGCAAGCATTCTAATGTACATTTTGTGCCCATCATTCAGGTTGTCATATGGCTTCACAAACCAACATACATACATGCATACACACACACACACACACACACACACACACACACACACACACACAAAATATGTTCATGATCTCATGTCAAGAAAAAAACAGGGCACCAACTCATTTAGTGATTCTAATTTCTTGTATGTGTGTGTGTATGTGTGTGTGCGCATGCATGTATGTGTGTGCATGTGTTATGTGTTGACACACAAAAAAGGATGAAGTAACTACAGTGGTGATGGTGGAATGTTAATGATCAAAGATGATGTTTTCAATGTCTCTCGATTTTTTCCCCACAAAATTTTCAATGACATTCAATCTTTTTTAATTTATTTTATATATGTACAGTGTCACTGTCTTCAGACATACCCAAAGGGGGCATCAGATACTATTACAGGTGGTTGTGAGCCACCATGTGGTTGCTGGGAATTGAATTCAGGACCTCTGGAAAAACAGTCAAGTGCTCTTAACTGCTGAGCTATCTCTCCAGCCCTGGCAATCAATTTTTTTTTTTGAGTTACATATCATTTCTACAAATTCATGAAGTAAGAGTGATATTTTGATTCACAAATGCATTAGGTAATGATCAACTTGGTGGCATACCTGTTACCTTAAACTTTTGTCAATTCTTTTTGGCAAGTGTATTTAAATTCTTCGCTTCTATTTTGAGATATCCAATACATTACATGGTTGTCTATCTACCTGGCAACAGTACACCAGAGCTTACTTCTCTATGCAACTACAACATGTAACCAATGACCAACCTTTTCCCAATCCTCTTCCCTTCTACTCCTGCCTCTCCATGAATCTACTCTCAAATTCTATGAGTTTTTAAAGACTCATGTAGTACTTTAACGTTGTCACAAATGTTAGGATTTCATTCTTATGGATGAATCATATTCTCTGTGTGTACTTCAAATTGCCTTCTTCCACTCATCAGTTAATAGACAAGTTGATTGTACACTCGGGTCACTGTCAACAGGATGGGCAGTGTGACTTTAAGAGACTGGTTTCATTTCTATTGGTTCTCTGTTCAGCAGTGGAACTGCTAGACCACGTGACAGACCTACTCTATTCCACATTGCTGTGCCACTCTTACAACGCAAGCAACCGTGTACTGGGGTCCCTTCCCCTCATAGTATTGTATGATCAGAAAAACAGTATTCCTTCCTGTCTGCAAAAGGGGGGGTCTTAGTTTCTTTTACTCAGTTGCATCAGTGGAAGCTTCAGTGCACTTTTTTTTTTTTTGCTTTTTCCCAAATTGTCTACAGTGAGTGAACAGTGACAACAAAGAAAAACATCATTTTAAAAATACCAACGAGGGTCTATCTTTTTCACCAAGAAAAGTGCTTCTTTTGCGGAACAGAATGTTTCTCACTGTAGCAATTTGAAAATTATGATAGGTATGTAGAAGGCCCCAATTACCTGTAACTCCACAACTGAAAGAAAGCTCCAGCAGCTTGCTGAATTTCTTTTGTCTTTCCTCCCATGAAAATATATAATAGCACATGACCAAGAGACTAGGGCCTCCACATTTCTGTCATTTAACATTATGTAGTTCACATTTCCTATGTGATTAAAGGGTCTTCAGAGGCATCGTTTTTAAGGTGAACATTTAAATTTTTTGAAGTATTTCTTATTTGAGGTTATAGTGTAATTACATCATTTGCCTCTTTCTTTTCCTCCCTTCAAGCTCCCCCATAGACCCCTCCTTGTTCTCTTTCATATTCATAGGCTCTTTTTTCATTTACTGTTGTTACATGCATTTCATAATGTATACATTCCTAAATATAACCTGCTCAGTCTGTATGTTACTTATACATGTGTTTTCAGGGTTGATCGTTTGCTATTGGATAACCAATTGGTATGCTCTTTCTTGAGGAAGACTATTTCTCCCACATGTAACATTTTGGCTCATTTCCAATATTTTAGTATTCTAATTAATACTGTGATGTGCATCCTATTAACATCTTACATTAATCTTTACGTACTTCTTCCTTTCCTTGGAATACATAGCTAGCAGTCAATTACTAAGTCAAAGAATATGAATATATTTAAGACTTCTAACACATTTCTACATCAATCACCTGAAAGGTGTGCCCATGAATTACACTCGATATTTGAGTCATGTTTAATTCTCAGTTTCCATTGCTTCATTAATTTTCCCAAGAGGGAGGATGATGAAGATGGGCTGGACCAATGCACAAGAATGGCCTAAAGCATGACTAATTTGGGAATTCTCAAGCAACTGGATCCAGTAATAGCTCAAATAAGCTCTTTCTTTACCTGGACAGGCAAACACATGAAAGACCGCTGGGATGAGTGACAACATTTCAAATCCCCGGGCTCCATACATGACAAATAGTGAAGTCAAAGGCTTCTATTTGTCTCCAACCAGATCAGTAACTTCTTCCTGATGCTATACCTTCAAAAAGAAGTTGAAGCTAACTGCAGACCCTCAACTAGCATTGTTCTGGATTCTGCAGGAACTGCACATGCACTTTCAATCCAATGAGATAACTAATGCCACAGCAAATGTTTACACATCAGAAAACAATTCAAAAGGCAGGGACAAAAATCACTAATACCAAAATGTGCTCATTCACATAAAAGCTTCACAGATACATTTTAAAAAGAGTTAGGGGGAGCTGGAGAGAGGGCTCAGCAGTTAAGAGCAGCGGTTGCTCTGCCAGGAGTCCTGAGTTCAAGTGTCAGTGTCAGCACCTACATGGTGACTCACAGCCTCCAGGAGGTCTGATGACTTCTTTTTACCTCCATGGATATCAGGCATGTACCTGATGCAATTTGCATGCAGACACTCATACAAACACATAAAATAAAACTTAACAACTAAATCTTTTTAAAGGGATCAGCAAAACCTCACAGGTCCGTGTCACACGGATGGAAAAGAAAAATGGGAAAAATAGCAGTGCATTCCAAAGAAATCAAAGGCAGTTAGTGTGATCTAGGACAATGCATTTTTAAATAGGCCAGATGGCTTCATGTTTTCCTTTGTACTTTGTGGCTACTCTGCCTGTGAATTGTTGCTCGATACACTGTAATGAGGTTTCAAACAGCAATACTTGTTTTAAAAGTCTTAAAGACTGAAATGTGAAGTAAAGATTAAAAATCAATGTAGGGGATGGAGAAATGGCTCAGCTATTAAGAGTACCCACTGCTCTTGCAGAAGATCAAGTTCAGTTGCCAGCACTCACACGACTTGGCTCCCAACAGCTTCTAATTCTGCCTCCAGAGCATCTAAAGCCCTCGTCTGGCCTCCTTTGGGCACCTGCACTCCTCCTGTACATATACTCATGCATAAACACATACATATACAAATAATTAAAAATAATAAAATAAATCTTTAGAACTTCATGCTAAAGCCAGCAGTGGTTCATGGGCTCCTTTAATCACAGGTGGATCTGTGACTTCAAGACCACCTTGATCTACATAATCAGAGACTTTCTTCAAAAAGCAAAAGCAAACAAAATAAACTGTCTGTGTTTATATTACTATATGCATTTCTAAAATATTCAAAATATGGGTTTTAAGGATTTCATTTCAAACCTAAAAAGAAGGTCTTTATTAATTATGGGTAAGCAACCAACTCTTCTGTCTGATACCAAATTCATGAAGTTAAAGTATAGTTAAGATCAGGGCTAGGAAAATTCTAGAAATTTCAACTACACTAATGGCCATGAAACTCAATTAAATATATCTGTCACTGAAAAGTGAATGGACAGCTCACTTCCACCGAGGTCATTACTTTCAGAGGCCTATGACTGCAAATACCTTCAACCCACTGAGTCTCCACGCTGGTTTTTCTCATTGGCTTAATGAAATAATGGCTGTTATGAATGAACTACAGTGATTAAAACACAGCTTTAGCTAAGACTGAAGAGTGCTTCATGTCATGCCTGTGTGAGATAAGCACAATGAGAGTGGGGGCCTGTGAATGATAGCCAGGCTAGCTTACACAGCCTAGGCTGAGAGATGGGATGGACAATTATGTCTTTTATGTGCATTTTAAGCTAATTTAGAAAATTTCTACTATTATTCAAGTTAACAAGCTCCAGGCTCATGGGAGGGTTTTCAAAGAAAGACCTGGGGAAAGTAGCTGAGGGTTAAGAAATAGAGGGTACCATACAGATGGCTAATTAACATCTTATAAAACCTTTCACTAAAGCAGCTGGTCTAGTCCCATATTTAAAAGATTCACAGAATTTTTAGAATTTGAAAGGGTTTTGAGGGAGCATCTTGATCAACCCCCTCATTTTATGGATGGGAAAACTGAGACCCAGTTAATTGCCCCTGGTCACAGAGGGTCCTGCTGCAGAATCAGGCTGACAATTCGTTGTGTTCTGCCTCCCAAGAAAAGTGGCTTAATTTTCTCCTAAAATGACAAATTAAGAGTTTTCCCAATAGATTAGTATCAGGTGGCATCTAGTTCCTTACGATTTAATGTGCAAAGTATCTAGCAAATAGTTTGATTCAGGGAGCTGTTTAGCAGTAGTGTTTCTTCCTGGTTATTATATCATTTTATTATGTAATCCAGAAACATATTTAACACAGCAGCTTTGATCACCTTAATAACCCATGTTTCTTTTAAAAAAACAATGAGTCTCACAAAATGCCAGACCTTTGGGGATGGGTCTTTATGTTGTAGTCCCCAAACACTGATTATGCCCCACTTCTATTTCTATTCCCCGTGCCAAATAATTCTTCCCAATACCCACTTCACTGACTGATTAGCATATTCATGAGACAACTGCTCCAGCTAATTAGCAGTTTTATTACGGAAAAATTCCCGAGACTGGCCAAGAGGGGGAGCAGCTAGCCCTGTCACTCTAATGCTCTCTCTTGCTCTAGGATCATTTTAAGATAGAGTTGACAAAAAAGCCTGTAGGACAGAAAAATACAGAATTCAGTCCTCACACTCTGAGGCACATATTGAAAGCATAGGAGGCCCAGTGACATGGGCTCAGTAGTTATAAGCTGTGTCTGATCCCTAAAACCCACAGTATAAACAGAGAACTGACTTCTGAAAGGTGATGCCTGACATCAACACATCCTGTGCAATGAACACACCATGTGCTGTTATTATTATTATTATTATTAATAAAAGTTAAATATTTTAAAATAAACCCAAGAAACTGGTTGAATGTACTACATGGAGATGTTGCCAAATGAGGTGTTTTCTACCTAGATCTGAAACATACACGCACAGCTTAGAATGCAGAAATCAACTTATAAACTTTGTATTTACTTGAGACACACAAAACAACAGAAAATGGAAAGTATGGAAGCAAAAAATAAAAAAATAAAAAAACCACCAAACAAAAAACAACCAGCTCCCCTCCCCACCCCACCCCCGCAAATCCTTAGAGAGAAATGAATGGGCAAAAGGATTTGTTCACAATTGATGAGTCCACAATTGCCAGCGCAGGTACTACACCACTCCCTTGCAATGGAGTCAGAATGGACAAAATCTGAGTCGAGTGAGGGTATTTCTAGCCTCATGCATATACCTACATTTTGAGAACACAGAAAGTTGCCAGGGCTCAAAATCATCTCTCTGAGCCTGCATTTTGGGCTAGACACAGCCAGATGTTCTTTGGAAGTTAATGGGCCTATTGCTATGGGTTTTTTTTTGTTTTGTTTGTTTGCTTGTTTGTTTTTGCTATTTGATTTATGTCCTTTTGCTGTTTCCTCACTCTATATCTCCAGGTGGGGGTTGTGGGTAGCTTCGCCATCCTTCTTGGTTCCCCAGCCACCATCTTGTTTCTCTGCCCAATTACCACTTTTCCAGGTACATCAAAGACAGAAGGTTTGTCCTTTTTTTTAACCACTGTTTGAACAATTCTTTGATCAAAACAACCACCTTTGGACTTCTGAGAATTGAAATAACTCTAAAGTGCATTACTCAACATCCTGGATCTTTTAGAAAATATATCTATCAGCCAAACAACGGATGCAGCACCCACTAAAGGATTGCTAATCCAGACAAATGATGTTTTATTATGGAAAATTGTATCAGAAAACTTAAAGAAAATGTGTACAGTATTCTAGCTCTGTTCTGATCTCCAGACCAAACAGATTTCAGGGGCTTACAACAAATTTTAATTGGTACTCATTAACTTTATTGTCTTTGCCACATTTTAAATTAGAATCAGAAGACATACACAGGAGCTTTTTATAATCATTTTTGAGTATGCTTTGGAACTGATAAAGGTACCATTTTAATGTATTTATTGAATGTGAAGAACAATCATTTCTATATTTAAAAAAAACAAGCATATGTTAATACTTGCTGATAAAGAGAACTGTTAAAAAAAAAGCTTTCACCTTGTAATCATGCTATGTAGTATATGGCTGTAAATCCATGGGGAGGGAGGGACAGAACAGCTAAACTAGCAGACCTAAAGGCAGTAACTGTGGGCCCTACTCCAGAGAAAGACATGTGTAACAAGTCTGCAGCCTGAGTTGGGTATGTGTGATACTCTACAACTTTCTCTTTGAGAAGCCCACACCTATGCTCTTGGATGAGTCTTCCTTTTTGATGAGCACCTTTCTCTTTCTCTGAACCCTCAAACGGAAGCTTTATATTAACCCCCAGATGTACTCCATCTAAAAAAGAAACGAGCTAACTTAAGAGAAGACGGGCTTGTGGCTTGGAAACAAGTTTCCCTCCACTGCATCATGCTGTCAACAGGAGCAGGACTTAAGTTTCCTTTCTAATCTGGGTACGAAAGTCCCATGTGGTCATTTTTAAAGCACTCACCTCTCAAATATGCCAGAATCAGGAGATGTTTGCTGTTTCTGGGCATGGAAGTGCACACCTATTCCTCATATTCCCTTAGCCCAATGATTTTCATCAGACTATTAGACCTAGTGCTAGGTATAGCACTGGGAGAGCTAAAGCAAAATCGCATATCACAGGTCTCCCTCTCAAAAAATAAAAAATTAGATGGACTCAGAAGGGACAGGTAATGAGAGCATGAATGAGTCATTGCTTTCATTAGTAAAACTAATGGTGACCTAGAGACAGACAGGTAGGATCTAGCATTGCCAAGAATACCTATCTTCACAAAGTATTAGCATGTGCTATAAAACAGAAAGCGCTAAATATGCCAGGATGGTCGGGTTAATCAAGAGGATATAAAGACACATATATTTAATCTCACTCATCCAGGTAAAGGAGACAGAATTAAGACCATAAAGACTGGATGTGTAGGTCAGTGGTTGAGGCCACGTGTAGCATGTTCAGTGTCCTGGGTTCCTTCCCCAGCCTCAGCATGTAAAAACAAGACCAAATATATATTGCACACCGTGTCCTTGAAACAATGGATAGGATCAGTTGCACACACTATAATATCCAGGCAGTATTTAAGTTCAACTACATTACAAATTAAATGTGTCATAGTTCTAGCCTGGACAGCTTACTAGTACTTATTAAACTGGTTACAAAAAAAAAGTTTCAAATAATAACTCTGAAAATAAATGCCTGAAATATAACCTGTTCTATAGTTGGGGACTGTCTTATCAGCTATATCAAATCTAATTTAGTCTAACTTCTCACCATGGTAACAGCCCTTTGCAGGGAAACTCAAAGACATTTCACATCTAGAAAATTTGCCGTGTACTACTTTACCACGCATAATGTCAAGAAAAGCCTGCTTCAAAGGTACTATGTAATTAGAATGGCCTTTAAAACAAGCACAAAACAAATTGTTCTGATTAAAATCAAGCCTACTTCACAACGATCATAAGTGAGCAACATCACAGAAAGGAATCCTGGGGTGTTTGGGACCACATAGTAGAGTTTGGCATCTGTTATCTGTTGTGCGGATTGAGGTAGGGCTTGAAGTGCCTCTCATCTGCCGACTTCCTCTCGATTAAATGAAGTATACATGTGAGAGGGTTTAGAGTCCTGCTGTGGTTTTCCAGGGAAAGACTACACCAGACCTCAGCTAATAATGATCCCAGAGAGGGAACCAAGCTTAGTGAAGGCTGCAGACTAGTAGCCATTTCCAGGTTATAGGCTGCACAGATGCTCAAAAGCTGAGCACCAATCCTGTTGGTTAGGTGGATTCTAAGGATACTAGTTGACAATCCATTTTGAAATTTAGAATGAAGTCCAGCATCTGTAGAATCTCTCTATTGGGTGAGGGACTTAAAACAGTTTTGAGATGCCTGCTTTTTATTAGGAAGTCTTTTTTTTTCCCCAGTGATTTGCGTCAACAACACTATGAAGCATTCATCCAAAGAAAGAAAAGGAAGGCATTTAAATTAACCCCATCTATTTTTAACTCTCTTTAACCATATTTCCATAATGCCTAGGATACAGATGCCAGTGCAACTTTTTAGCTAACCTGTCCCTAGAAGCCTACTTCAACCACAGCACATCTTGTGAGGAAACTGAAATTCTGAGGAACAGAAGATAACTTGAGAACTGATCATACAAAATAGCTGTCAGTTCTTCCATGTAACTTAGATCACTTACCATCAAACTTCTTGTAACGGGATGCAAAGACGGCTTGCAAATGATTGCACTGTTCACTGACCACGTTTTTGAAATCATCTTTACTTTGCAGGCTGTACTTCTCTTCCATCTCTTGAGAACAACATGTATAATCCTGGGGACAGATCTTCAAATGGTCACCTGGAAGGTAAAAAGGCAATCTATATCACCAATATACATAAGGTTCAAGAGGGAAGGGCTTGATCTCAAATGCATATTCCACTTCATTTAAGCCAGGGATGCTCAAACACTGCACATATTTAAAAGGTTACGTGGCAAAAGGGAAAGGTTTCATGGGTTGATATCTTGTTTTAGTCTGTTTTGTCTTCTTAACTAAAACTTTATTATTAAAAAAGCTTGCAAATAAATAAAACACACAAAGCTAACAAAACTTACCCTCTATACAACTTAATGAACTTATATAGTTAAAATTGGAATTAAAAATGGAAATTGTGGTGCATTGTATTAAAATTTTTTACTTTCAGTATCAAATATATTTATTCTACTTATCAACTAAATTAAGATAAAATAACTAAGAAAGCCACCCCCCCCAAAAAAAAAGAAGTCCAGAAGAGCTTTGTAATCCAGAAGATGCCTTAACCACAGGAAAGCTGGTATGAGGCAGGAAGAACAGCATCATTTGGTAGCAACATAAACCTTTTTCATGAATTCCTTATGATTCTGCATGATACACCGTGTATGTATGTCATACAAACAAGATATTTTTTTAAAGAATGCGAGTTTATATTTCAAGAGAAAGAGAAATATTTATATTTGTGATAACAATCACAAATTAAGTAAATATTTAAGTTCATGTTGTAGTGTAAGAAAGTAACATATAAATTTATATGCATCAGTTCTACTGAGGGAAAGCAAAGAGAGTTTTAAAATTCAAATTTGAAATTAAAGTAGTTTAATTTCAAGGGTTTGCCAGCACAGAGGCAAACTATTCATATTGGAAAATCTGAATCTATGCTAAATCTTGAAGAAGTGATCACAGGCTACTCTCTATGTCAAAGATTTTGTATTGCCACTTTCCAGGCAGGCTATCAGACTATAATCACCTCATGTGTGTGGTAGTCACGTACTCTTCATATTCTCATAGACCAATGGTTTCCAATAAATGTGGTCTTTATGTAGTGATACAGCCCAGAGTTAAGAAAAGTATCAGATGGCTCATTCCATAGGAACCTAGCCCAAAAAGTATCAATGTTCTTGGAACTACAAGCTGTCCATCATTTAGAGGTAAGGGCTTGGATAGGTTCTTCTATGGCTTCTCTTCTTTGTTCTTCCTCAGCCACAGAATGAAAACTATGCTTTGAAGAAACCAAAGCTTCATCCCTCTCTCAAAACCACCAAACAAGTGCAGTGAAGCTCAAAACTGAGCTACATCAGGTACTATGACTTGAGTCATTTCAATATTTACAGGTTTGTTAAAACTGTAAACACCTTCACCAAGATTTGTTTCCAATGCTCTGCTATTGCACTTACATAAAATCAAGAATGATCCAAAAAGAAATCAAGATCTCAGGAATCTGGGCCTGATCCTGAAGTGTGTACCTATTGTCCCAACTACTGGAGTGGGTGAGGATAACAGGGGGAGACTTGATCTCAAAATGAAATCTCAGGAATGAGTCCCCTGGAAACATGGGAACTTCACAATGGTGTTTTGAACAAACCAAGGGCCATGGAATGACAACTGTAACTTTCTACTGCTTGGCTTTTGTGAATGTTCATGAAAAAAAGTTTTTTCCTAACACAAGACACACAAAAAAAGTGTTGGGGTTGGGCAGGAGAGCTGAATATAAAATAGTGTTGGCATATCAGTTGGTTAACACTAGATTACTAGTGCATAGATACAAATAATTACACACTTAGGATGCATGCATGCATACATACATACACACAGAGATTGAGATAGATACAGAAATGGAAAGATAGAGATAGAGCTATTCCTGATCATTATATGCAATGGAAAGTTGTGGAGCCTATTACTACTTTAAAAAAAAAGGGTCCAGCATTAAAGGACAATCTTCAAATTTCCATCTAGAAACTATTGTTTATTTAGTGATTTCCGGGAAGCCTTGATAAAAGATAATTCTACTATGAGTGGAAAAACGATTTAAAGATTGTGAAATAGAGCATAGAGCTGAGGTTATAGAATATCTCAGATCCCTTTAGTAAAAGAAAAGCAATAGTTGCTAAGGTTCAGTTTAATGGAAACCCCATCCTTAAAACCAAAACAAAACCCCCTGATTAAAGGTTGTTGGTATCAGAACCCATAATTAACACAGAGATAGACAGCTGTATGCTGTTCTTAAGCTTGAAGGCTCTTCTATTAGTCTAAACACATAAAACAGTATAAAGGCCCCCAAGTATGTAGTGCTATACTTTTATCATCCCAGTACTCACAAGGCAGAGTCAGGCAGATCTCTGTGAGTTCAAAGCCAGCCTGGTCTAGTTGATTCTCAAGCCCTCACAAAGATTTCATTGGGTATGTATCAAATCTTCAAGGCAAAATAAAATCTCAGGAGTCTGGAAAAATTGCCATATCAATCCTGTCTACTTTTTAAGACAAGGTAATTGCATGGCTCTGGATGACCTGGAAGCAATCATGCTAGCCTCAAACTCATTTGCCTATCTTTGCCGCCGAAATGTCGGGATTGAAGGCACCTTTATGTCCAGTTGTCTATCCAATCTAAGCAGGTCCACACAAGTAAAATGGATAATCTATTGAATTACTAAGTGCTATGAAAACATACCAAAGCAAAAGACCCCTTCCTTTCTTCAGCAATCAGTATGTGTGTGGAAGTTTACACACACACACACACACACACACACACACACACACGCATCTTGAAGTTAGAGCATAGTGAGAAATTGGGAAGGAACCCTCTTCTCTATTGAAAAAGATGCTAGACATTAAGAAATTCAAACTTGCCTACAGAACTTTTCACACGGAGCACACAACACACCCTTCAAGCTTTACCAGTAACCTTGCTGAATGTTTATAAAGAAAAGTATAAAACCCCACGCACTCCACCCTCCTCACATCCACCCAGACCTTCAGCAGGACCTTCCAAGGGCCTGCTTATACTTGAACAGTGGAGAGCACATTTGTTTGGGCAATGCCTAATAAAGTCAATTCGTGTACCTTCATGTTAGATCTTTGCAGGAAGACTCAGCTCACTGGTGAGAAAGGCCTACCTAGTGTAAAGGAAGGTAACAAGGGGGAAACATGGAGAATATGTTGCTTGCCAAAGTCATCTTCCTCTAAGAGATCTCATTCTTAGAGTACTAATTGTTTGAGCTATATATCATTCTGCGCGACACTCTGTCCCCATTTATAAAAAGCACAACTTGAAAATTTAATGTAACATTTTGGCCAAAAGCTCTAAGAAATGTATAATCTATGACATACTTGTAAATTAAGCCCCAAGATATACTGAGGCTACTGTGGATTAGGGGACATGAGCAGTTAATGCTGCTGAGAAGAACAAGGAGGAAAAGGGTCACAGTCTTGTGCATTTGAATTATAGCTGTGTTCCAGTAGGAATCTCGGAGAACTCACTAGAGCAACAAGGCTCTTTTAAAAAGAAGTTTTACCCTTATTTAGTGTCTTGGGGTGGGCGTGTGTGTATGTGTGTGTGTGTGTGTGTGTGTATTTATGCATGTGTCTTGGTACCATCTTTATTCACTGAGCCATCTTTCAGATGTCTTTCAGGTGTCTTATAAAATTGAGTATTTTAAAAAAAATTTTAATGTGAGTGGTTTGCCTGCATATATGCCTGTGTATCATGTGTGTGCCAGGTGCTTGCAAAAGCACACTCCCCCAAAAAAGCATTAGATACCCTAGAACTCTAGTTACAGATATTTGTGAGCCTCCATGTGGGTATTGGGAATTGAAGCCTGGGTCCTCTGGAAGAGCATCATCCTTGGCGACACAATGAGTTAGAGGCTAGCTTGAGTGGTATGAGACCCATCTCAACTCCCCTTCCCCAGTGTAGCAACAAAATAGGTATCTCCATTTCCTTTGTAAAGAACTCTTCATAACTCTGAGTCAGTTTCTTTGAGAATGGCCATATGCAAACTTACTACCCAATACAAGTTAAAATGTATCCATTTTGTTCTTCTCAGTATGCCCCCACTGTATCCTTTCCCCTTATTGTCTGATCTCCTCAACTTGAATATTTATTTCATGGTCATGTAGGTGACTCACTGGGAGAATGTATACCTAGCACATGTATGAATCCCCTACACCAAAGAAATGAAAATGTAAAACAAAAAAAAAAAAGAAAAACTCTGACTAATTATACTTTAATCAGCAAAATGTCTTATCTGAAAGGCAGAGCACGTAGGAATGGTTTTCTGCTTACATGTTTGCTGTGTTCAGTGAGAAATGCCTTTTCTTCCTGGTAGACCTCCTTTTAAAATCTAATCATCTTATAGATTTCTCATTTCAGAAAGATGTCACAACTCCTTTAGGCGACAAAACGAGCTGATTGGGAAAGAGAACCGTCAGTGGGGGACAGCACTAGATACAAGCAATGTAGACTCGAGTCTCATGTGATTCGCATACATATCTTGCATAAAGAATCATCACTGGAGCTGGAGAGATGGCTGAGTGGTTACGAGCACTGACTGTTCTTGCAGAGGGCCAAGGTTCGGCTCCCAGCACCCACATGGTGACTCACACCTGCTTGTAACGCCAATTCCAAGATATCTGACACCTTCTTCTGACCCCTGTAGATACTAAGCATGCATGTGATACATGCATATGTGCAGGCGGAAAAACTTATACATGTAAATGGAAATAAATCTAATATTTTTTAAAAGAATCATTACTGGATACATATTCCAAAAACTACAATCAGTATCAATCAACATCACCACCACGAGAAAAAAAAAAAAAAGACAGGCTTCTGGATTCAAGTACTTTCCAAACAAACACAAGCTAGGATGTCCAACTGTCATTTGTCCCACATGCTACTATTTCCCCAATTCAATCTCCTCCTTCCACAATTCCAGATACATACCCATATGTACATATATTGCTTGACTATGTTCTGTCTGCTTTTCACCCTGCCTTCTTCACCCTGCCTATTGTTCTTTTTTTACCACACCCCACTTATTTAGCTGCATATATTATGAAACCGAAGGGCTGATTTTTTTTTTTATTTGTAGTACTTGTTCAGAATTCTTTGTTCTTCATTTAAAAAGCAGGTGAGCTGAATACTTTCTGATTTTCTAAGGAAGCAACTAAATTAAGTTGCTTTTTTGTACATGGCCCTTGATTACTTTTTTTTCTATTGTGGGCCAGCCCTGTCCTAGGAGGCTTGAATTGAGATTCAATGAACCATGCTTTTAAAGCTTAACTCTATGGCATTTAAAAAAAAAATCACCCGAAAGAGCCAAACTTTTTTAATCATACCAGCTCTATGTAATTTCTTTTTGGTCTTAATATAAATGCCTTAGTTTTCAAAGCCAAAGACAATCATAAGAAATTACTATAAAATCTTGCCAAGTGTTTATTAGTTTTTTTTTAAGGGAGTTGAAATCAATGTCTTAAAAAGAAGGCATTTGAATATTAGTAATCTCTTCTGTCCTGTAACAGAGTAACAACAAACTGAGGTGAACAATCTGTAGAAGTATGATCTTTCTCTTGCTTATCTGTCATCTAGTCCTCTTACCAAAGACTGGCTCTGAAGCACAAATGACTGCATAGAATGTTCAGTTAATTCTCAGATGCTCTTAACTCTGCTTCCCATGGAATATGTTGTAAATGGTAGTTGAGTTCTTTATTTCATTTTATGTACAGTGGTGTTTTGACTGCACATGTCAGAACCCCTGGAACAGGAGTTGCAACAGTTGTAAGTTGTTATGTGGGTCCTGGGAATTGAACCAGGGTCCTCTGGAAGAATAGTCAGTGCTCTTAACTGATGAGACATCTCTCCAGCCCCAGTATTTGGATTCTTAAATGGAGGAGAAACTGTTGGCTCATACCATGTGATTGGGAAAGTACACATTCTCTATTCATAGGCAAAGTGCCTATGAATACACACTTGGAAAAGGAGATACAAGCTGAATGCTCAGGATAAGAAATGCATTGAGAAGAATAAATGGGATAGATTTTATGTGTAAATGTTAAGAGGCAATGAGTTTACACCGGTTTCTCGAGGAAACACTGACCATTTCCCATGAGATCTTTAGAAAGAAAAAAAATGTTTTATTGCTGATCTGGGTGTTGAAAGGGTCTTACACAGCCCAAGCTGGCACCAAAGATGACTTTGAACTTCTGATCCTCCCGTTTCTGTCTTTCAAGTACTAAGATTATAGGTGTGTACCAACAAAATTCAATCAGCCAATGATCTAGATATAGTCACATATCTGACAACTTGTACTAAGTGGCAAAGGAGTTATTTTGACATGAGGTAGGAATGTGAAGGAAAAACCATACCCAGTAGTTGAGTAGTGTATATGTGTATATGTGTCCAGGTAAATGGACAAAACAATATGGTGTACACACATTATGAAGTTTATCTTCAGCTAGAAAGAACAAAATTATGTGATTTGCAGAGAAATGAACAGACATGAAGATCATCATGTTAAGGGAACTACGACAGACCCAGTTCCTTACATGATCTACATGTTTTAAGGATATCTAGGTTTTGTAATGAGGACTATTAGGGACAAAGGGATTAATGAGAGGGGAGTTAATTAAACATAGTGAGGATAGATCCAAACAAAGCATGAGGGATGGATGGATGAAGACATCATGATGAGACTCACAGATTTGGGGGGGCGGAGTTAAGCTTTTTATGTTTAAGCAATAAAGCAAAGTCTTGGACTGGATGCAGAGCCAGTATAGAACACCCTTGAGCTATGAATCCCATCTATGGCAGGAAAAACGAAAAGGAGGCAGGAGGAATAAAACAAAAATACCAAACCCTTGAGTGCTAAGGAAACATGATATGACACAATATAATGTGCCAGGTGAGACTGACACTAGGAAAAATTGAAGAAAAACCACAAATTGTTATGTGGCTACTAAAAGCAGCACCACTGGTATCAACAGAGGAATGGGTCAACAAAACACAGTTTATCTGTATAATAGAATATTATCCAGTCATAGGAACCAGCAAAATTCAGATATATGTTACAACCTGACTGTGGCTTACACATTGCCAAGTAAGGGAGCCTGTCAAAGAATCCATGCAAAATTCCGTTTGTTAGAAATGTCTAACAGCAGCAAATCTAGAAACAGAAAATACATTAGTGGTTATTTAAGAAAGAATCTAGGGGTAAAGAGAAAGGGGGAATCTATGATTAAAAAGTATATAGTTTCTTTCTAGAGTGATTACACCTGACTTTGGTGAAGGAAGTACAACAGCCAGCATATTAAAAGACACAGGACACTACAAATGTGTGAAGGAAGTGTAGGTCTGAGTCAATAGAAATGCATCAGTACTAACTCATGAATTGGGACAAATGTACTACACTAGGGACAGGTATTAATAAGAAGACGCATGGGAATTGGATATGTAAAAATTGGTATATTATCTGCTAAAATGAAAAAGTTAAGTTTTCAAAGAGCAAACCTTGGCTTTCAAAGAATAAACAATCGATGATAAATACCTGTGTCAGGCGGAGGGCCAGAGGCACCATGATTATGACTTTCAACATGCTTTTTAAAAAGACCAATACTTGATGTAATTCCAATATTAGAAAGCTACATTAAGCTATTATTTGCTGGGGCAATTTTCCTAATCTCTCAATTGCTACCTTACCCATTTTCTAATTTTTATTTGTTGTGAACATAAAACAATTCCTTGCTGTTGGTCTAAGGCATTACCAAAATAGTTTCAGTTCACTTTCTAGATGGGATATGTAGCTACAAAGCAAGCTAAAATACAGGTTGTTATACAAATTCAGCCTTTCCAGGCCACCTAAGAAACCCCAGAGGAACACACAATGGTCTGCTTCATGGAAACAAAGAAAGCAAATCACAGAGGTTTTTAATAATCCCAGGAGGTGGGAGAACGTATACATTAATCCATCCTCCCAGCTTCCAAAAAGGAGTGAAATTACTGCATATAACGTGATATGCACTTGGAAAGCCTGAAGTCATTTGACCTAAACTTCAATAATAAAGCACACAAATTACAGTCATTATGCAGATGTATGATTTGAGATCACCTACCAATCAGTAGGAGAAACACAGCTAGTTAGCGTTTTTCAAAAATCTTGCCAAAATACAGCTCTGGAAGGTTTAAGACTGACGATTATTCTTACATCTACTAATCCTGCAAGGTAAGAGCAAGGAGGCCAATGAAAAACACACACATTTCTGCAATCAGCTTTATTATATTTCACTAAGAATCACTTTGTGTGTATGTGTGTAGTTGGGACAAATAGTGCTGTTACTTTAAAAGTCCACCCTACATTTCAGTGAGTCCCTAACAGTTTTAAATTTTACTCCCCATTGAGACCAAACTTGTTAAATGACAAGTTCATTATGAACTTAAAACTATCTAAGGATCTTGGTTCCCACTTGAACTGCAAAGTAACCTATGTCAAACCGGAGTGAATGGCTTGCAATGCATACTGATTGACTTTCCTAGACTATTTCGTTGGCATTGTATTGCCTGAGCATCTAGATCGTCCTCGTGTTTTGTGTGTGTGTGTGTGTGTGCGCGCGCGCACACGCGCGCACGCACGTGCGCACACGTGTGAACTCTCAGAGTGTATGTGTGCTATGTTTATTACTCACTGGAATTCTTTTGTGTCCACTTCACATCTCAACTCAGAAACTCTGGAATCACAGATATTTATTACTGTGCCCAGCACTATCTGAATTCCTCTATATCAAATGGTTTGCCCAGTTGAGTCAACCTCATCTATTTTGCACACTTACAACCACTACCTCTAGGATTCAATGCTAGGAACAGCAATCAACACTCAGGACAATATGAAAGAGCAATACTAGAATTTCTCCAAACCTCTCCAATAACTCTCAAGATTCCAACAGATAGGGCCTCAACAGTGTTCCTAAAAGTATCAAAGGAAACATGTTGGGGACCTGAGGGCAGTAAAGAAAGACTTTTTCTGACACTGATTCTCTGAGGCAAGGACACATACTTTATTGGCACCGAGAATCTCACTCAAATCCTAATTTATAACTATGAATTGGACTCATTGAACAGAAAGTCTGATTACATACAATTCCAAATTCATCTATGGATTTCAGAATCATACCGTGATCTGAAAGAGCCACATGTCATCTTGAAATCCTTGAAAAAGCATATATACAGAGACTCTAAGGATGTTGTTACAAAGGCCTATGAAATTAAGCTTCTTACAACTTTCTCCAAGTCTCTTTCTCTTCTGAACTTTTTCGCCTTTGCCCTCCATCCCAATCACCAAGGCTTCCTTCTGTAGAGGATGCATGAAAGACAACACAAAAAACCAACACGCCCAAGGTTGCTCGCATCTGTTCTGGCCTCAACTACAAACACAAAGTAGTCTAAAGAGGAAACACCCCTGGCTATGACTTTTTTCTTTGTTGCTCAATAGTGTATCTCAACTGTCATCTCCAAGCCATGAGTCACAGTTGCAGAAATACCAGAGACACGAGGCTTATCAATCATACCAGACTAAGGCCTTGGTAGGTCCATTTTTGAAAGATGACAGATACAGGCTAAGCTCAAAGTGTCAAGAAAATTCTTCAAGTCACAGAAGTCTGACCATTAGCAACATAACGTTTCTCAGCACCCAGCAGATCTCCTGTGCAATCACAGATGACCCCAGAGAAATCAAAAGGAAGAGATATCCTCAAGCGAACATAGCAGATATCCTTTTCCTCCACACAAAAGGCAGACTGCCACCCACAACCCCTCTGGGGATGACAGGGTACCTGGTCTGGGTTACTACATGTTGTCCAAAGCAATAGCTTTCGGGCTGTGCTATGCCTTGAGTTACAGTTTTGACCTTACTTACTCCACTGTACTGGCATATTGGCCAAAGGAGTATGGCTCTACATCTTGTTGATATAAGTTAAGAACCGCTGGGCGGTGGTGGCGCACGCCTTTAATCCCAGCACTTGGGAGGCAGAGGCAGGTGGATTTCTGAGTTCGAGGCCAGCCTGATCTACAGAGTGAGTTCCAGGACAGCCAGGGCTACACAGAGAAACCCTGTCTCAAAAAAAAAAAAGAAAAAAAGTTGAGAACTACCACTAGTCAGTGTACCTTGAAACATTAATTTACTAAAGCAGTAAATAAACCTGTGAATATTATCTAATCTTAGCAGAAACACCAGAGCTGCAGACTTATCAATCATACCAGTCCCCTGATCTTGGACCATACAAGCAAGAATACGTCAAGACTGAAAAATGTGAGCTACTAAGACCTAGGCACACTGACCCATTCATTACCTGGTGATGTGTCATCAACCTCCTGTGCCTAGGAAAACTGGCACAGAAACACATCCATTTCTATCCTCAAGAATGCATGTAGCTCAAGTACAGTTTCTCTCCCCATGACATATAGCCTACTTAGGAACTTGAAAGTCATGTGTGATAATACACACCTATAAACAAAACCAGTGCACAGAAAATAGATAATCAAAAGTTTAGGCCAGTTTCATAGAGTTATGCTTTCAAAGTTAGAAGCAAGACTGGGCTCCATGGGACTTTGTCTCAAACAATAACTAAAACAAAATCAGAACAAAGGAAACGGACGTTTGAAACTGTCTGACCCTCAGTTCTGCATCTGCTAGCTCTGAATACTCCAGAGTCCTCATTTTGCATGTGTATCAACTCTCTGCCTCCGCCTCCAATATATCCGCCCCCTCCCAAAACCTGCTGCCTCTTTCATCTTTTCTGTAACATATATGTTGGTATGTACTTATATGTAATTGTGTGATGTGCAACATGATCTGATTTAAATTGTCTATATCCACAAGGAGCAAATGAAATTTGAAAATTAGGAAAATCTAGTAGATTAAAACCAATGATTGACGTTGTTTGTGTGCTTGTTATTCAATGTTGACATTGTAGAAAGATACAAACGTGTCTATCTTCTGTTTATAATATAGTTTGCTTTTAATACCCTCTCTACCACCCCAGAAACAGTCGTTTTTTTTTTCTGAGACCTGTAATGCTCCAATAAAAGGATATCTTAAGACAAATACAAGATATGTATTAGCTGGCAGCTACCTACCATTTTTTTCAGTTTCCAAAGTCCCATGGGAAAAAAATATAGCTATGTACAGTGAACACCTTTGATCCTGGCACTTGAGAGGCACAGACAAAGGATCTCAGTTGAGTTTAAAGGCAACTTAGTCTACATAGTGAGTGCCAGGCCACCCAGGGCTTCATAGTGAGATCCTGTCTTGAGAAAATTAAAATATATGAAGGCAAACCTTTGAATGTTAACTCAAGATCTTAATGTGTTTACTTACAGGAAAAACTGAATTCACATCTGCTAAAGTTATAATTTATTGGTAAGTCACTTTCCTAGTATATGTACATACACAACAAGACCCTGAGTTCCACATCCAGTGTCAGCAGCAGCAGCAGCAGCAGCATCATAAGCATCATAATAGTTTTCTAACAAAACAGAAATTATAGGGAACAAAAACACTCATTTGTTGTGCATTCAGGTCCCTACAGATCTGCTTAATTTCTGGCCTCTTCAGATACACATATAACCAGACTGGGGCTTCTCAGTCACTACACAACTATAGAGCCAGTGCAAATATACAGACAGTGCATTACAATTGTCTTTGTTCTCTTTCATATAGAACTGTCAGGTAACCAAAAACGAAGGACTATGTGTTTCCATTCCCACTTTGGCAGGAATGAAGGGAGAAGGGCTGAAACTGGAATTTTGTAGAAAGGTGGCGTCTGCCATAGGATCTAATGGAGACTAAGGCACTTGAGAAATCTAGTCAAAAAACAAGATTGAGACCCAATGCTCACAAACTCAGGCTCTCAGTTAATTTTCTATGGCTTAGAACAGCAGGGCGAGTGCATGCTGGTAGCATTACTCCAAGCTACCAACTTGGCTGTCATAAATTTTGGGGGTCATGTGCTAACTATTAATTCACAAAGCAATTATTGTCATCATCATTTGAACCCAAAGGCATTCCAATTGCCTAACACTCCCAGAATGTGGCTGGCCCTTTGTCAGTTTAGGATGAGCTATGATCATGGAGAGTGGGTGGTTCAGGACTACAGTCACTAAGAGACAGAGTGAGTGAGAAAGAAATGCCTGGGATGTGTCAGGAGAGAAAGAAAGAAAGGGGAAGTATACAATCTAGTAATACCAGAAATGGGAACGTCACCTCCAACTGATGCAAATGGCGACCTGGCACCAAAGCCTTGGGTTCTGTAACTCCCACTAAGCACGGGGATCTGTTTTTCCCCCTAGTTTCCATTACACGGAGCCTGAAGATGGCACACAGCATTACTACTGCAATTATTGAGTATAATTATCATGAAGAGTCTTTGATGTGATAGCAAAAATTATTAAAATGACCCTTCCTAGAGAAGAAGGGCAATAAATACAGCTTCATTCGGAAAATTCAAGATCCGCCTTTTGTAAAAGCAGGCCCTTCTGCCAGAAAAGAGTAAGTCATTTAATACACTTGTTTTTTCTTCCTCTCCCTGGATATATTTTATCCGATGTGAAAATGAATAATGGTATGTCATTCAAGATATATTTTAAGAATATACTTAAAAGTACTTCAAAGGAAAATAAAAAAATGAACTGACCTCCTCTGTGTAGTTCCTCTGATCCCATGGTAACCAAGAAGGAACAATTTTTAGAATCTGCCTTCAAGGAGGAGAATAAATAACAACTGAACTAAACTCTGGCCTCGTCTTAAAGCTAATACTTGTCAATGCCACAATTATCTGCTTGGATGTGCCAACACTGCAGTAGAGTGTTAAAGGAAACACTAACTAGAAGTATAAATGTCCCATATCACATTTTGAATCCATCTGACCTTGTGCTTTAACACTGAGTCGAAATAGCACAATCCTAAACTGTATGCAGTATTACAGAAGCATACATGCACGTTCAGTTATTATTTATGCCAAATTATATGGAAAACATGTTTATCCTTTTGGTTCTACTTTTTAATATATGACAATGAACACATAGCCCAATATAAATACCAGTTAGCTGCTATGGTCTAGATCTGGTATGATGTCTCATAGGGCTCATATGTTGGAGACTTGCTCACAATTATGGCACAGTTTGGGTGAACCTACAAGAAGAGGAGCCTAGTAGGAAGTCACTTGGGTAGACTCGCTGGAGAGACTGTGGAAGTTCAGCCTCTCTGGCTTCCTGTGAGAAGCAAGTTCTTCCTATAAAAGCTCCTGACTCTGTGACACCATTTACAAGAAGTCTTTGGCAGAGCTAAGCTGAGACCAGCATCATACCTTTGAATCACTACAACTATGAGCTAATGAAACGTCTGTCCTTTGTAAACCTAGCCTGTCTCAAAGAAATTTTATTATAGCAAAGAGATGGACTTTGCCAACTACTCTACTGGGTTAATAGTACATCAATATAAACAGATGAACTTAAAAATGAACCATTATAACTAACCCTGGGGCTAGAAAAACAGAGGCAGGTAGATGCCTGGGGCTTTCTGGCCATTCAGTCTTGCTGAACTGTTGAGTTCTATGTTCAACAAGAGCCTCTTTTTTCAAAGAAAATTGTAAGGTAAAAAATAATAGAGAATACCTGACACTGACCTCTGACACCCCCTCTACACACACACACACACACACACACACACACACACACTTATAGACACAAACAGGCACACACACAAAGAAATGAACTATAGTTCAGTCTCATTTTATATGCATAGGCAGATCAGAAAGTTTCCACTTAGCTTAATGACTGCCAGTAAAAGAAAAGGATGGGGTCCTATAGTGCTTCATCATTTCATTTCGTTAGTCTGCTATGAATCTCTGGGATTCCATAATTTTTGGCTACAAATAAAAATGAATTATTATTTCAGGGTCTATGATGGCTAATCTCAATTGTCAGCTCGACTGAATTGACAATCACCATGTAAGCCTACCTGTGAGCATATCTATGAGGGTTTCCATAAAGGTTAAGAGAGAAGAAGAGAATGATGTGAATATGGGTGGCACCATCCCAGAGGCTAAGGTTCCAGGATAAATACAAAGGAGATAGCAAGCTGAGCAGGAGCACTCCTCCCTCCTTCCTTCCTTCCTTCCCTCCCTCTCTCTCTCCCTCCCTCCCTCCCTCCCTCCCTCCCTCCCTCCCTCCTTCCCTCCTTCCCTCCTTCCCTCTCGCTCTAGTTCTCTCGCTCTCTCTCCTGACTGTGGATGCAATGTGATCAGCTGATGCCATGCATTCTCCTCCATGATAGGTACTGTCAAACTATTGGCCAAAATAAAACCTTCCTTAAGAGGCTTGTCAAGCATTCTTGTCACAACAGTGAAGAAAGTAACTAATCAGCCTATGCCTGAAGAAAAGTTTTCAGACTGAGTGAGCACACTGGCTGTGGTGGTACACACCTTTAATCCCAGTACTTGGGAAGCAGAGGCAGGCAGGTATCTGAGTGTGAGGCCAGCCTGGTCTACAGAGCAAGTTCTAGGACAGCCAGGGCTACAACGAGATACCCTGTCTCAAAAAAAAAAAAAAGTTTAAAAAAGTTTATGGACCCAAGGCAAAAGGCAAAGCAGGAGCAGAACACATGCTTGGCACATGTGAAGCCTTTAGTTCTATCCCTAGAAATAAAACAAAAGGGGTTTTTTTGTTTGGATGGTTTTGGTTTTTTGTTTTTGTTTTTCCTGCTTAGTGGTTAAAAATTTTAATAGCATGTTGTGCTATTTCTTTTTACATTTGTTTACTTATTTAATGTCTCTGTATGTATGTATGTAAATGGGTGTGAGTGCACTTTGGGTCTGACACTTCTGGAGGTCAGAGGACAACTTGAGAGTATTGGTTCTCTCCTGTTGTGTGGAGTCTGGAGACTGAACTCAGAATGTCAGGCAGGAAATGCCCTTACCTTCCTCCCTGTTTCCCTCAGCCATCTCTCCAGCCTGAATTAACATGTCAGTAGCCCAGGGATGTCTGCTCAAGAAGTGTACTACATATAGTGCACTTGTTAGAACTAAGTTAAAAATCTGGCTAAAATTTCTGTGCTTATATTCATTAAGCCAGAGACAGCATGTTTTATGAGAAGCACAGAGGCTTGAGTGTAGGCTTGGCTCTGTTGCTTAGCAGGTATGACTTGGGGAGAAGACCAGAGCCTAATTGGAGAGTTGTTGGAAGCATTAAAGGTTTATAGTCGCGAAGTCAATAGTATCCACAGGATGTGTAGCTCAGGGATAGAACTGCCTAGCAGGCACAGGCCCTAGGTTCCATCTTTAACACTGAAAAAAAGTAGTAGCTAATATTATGAACAGAAACATCAGAAGATACTATAGATTTCTCCTTTAAGCTTCTGGGTTCAGGTTATTTAACTGATGAAAATGTGTTTGTGTTTTAGTATTAGTAGTCTTAAAAGTACTAATTTTTAAATATTTGTTATACTTTTATTTATAAGAATGCTCTCTCTCTCTGCAGATACATCCAAACCGTAATAGGGGGCATCGGATCCTGAGCTACCATGTGGTTGCTGGGAACTAAACTAAGATATCTAGAAGACCAGCCAGTGCTCTTAACCACTGAGTCATCTCAGTGCCTGTTTTTGCTACATTTAAGTGTGTGACACACACACACACACACACACACACACACACACACACACACACAGCGCCTCATATTCTAGAATGTGCTTAAGTATTCTCCAGAGGCCAGAGATGCTGTGAAGCTAGAGTTATAGACAGTTGTGAGCCATCTGATGTTCTGATGTGGGTGCTGGGAACCAAACCTGGGTCCTTTGCAAGAACAATACACACTTTTAACCACTGAGCTATCTTTCCAACCCTCAAAGGATTTGTTTTTAGTGATAGGCTGACCAATAATTTCACTTTATTCACAAACAAAACTGTCCCTTTATGAAATATAGGCTATAGAATTTTTAGTTTTAAAAATGACTGTTATAAATTTGGAAATCAAATGAGAAAAAAAAGAATTAAAAGCTGACTCATCTGATCTAATATATTAGAGGATAAATTTTGTGTCAATATCCAAGTATTTCTACATACTTTTCCTTTGTATCTTAGTATATTCTTACTCATATATAAAATGAAAGAGATTGAAAAAAGACACTCCTATTATTTTATTTAAATATGCACATGGCCTTTTAAAATTTGCAAGCAAAAAAAAATTTTTACCTACTGTAATGCCCCGACTAATGACCACTCTTTTCCTAATAGCAGTCATTTTGTTGAAAGAACATTCTGTTCTGTGAGGTAAAAACAAAGCAGGTGATGCAGAAATTCAGAGTGTCTACTAAGGATAAATGTATGTCAAATAAAAACTAAAAATATAAATAAATAAAGCACCCTGAGATGAAGGGAGTTTGTTCCTTATCACATCAAAGGAAGAGAGAACAAAGACAGATGACAGCTCTCCACACAATTGGTTAGCATTTAAGCACCTTTTTTTTACCCCCCCCCTTTTGATGTTGCTGATGAGAGTTTATGGACCTCAGAGCGTCTGTCAGCTTATTGCCTGATCACTTCCTTATACTCTCTTTTCGTCTTAAATACCTCTGTCAAAGAGATGTTCTTCTACTTAGTTTTAGCCTGGTACTATAGATTTCCCTTCCCTTCCCCTCTCCCATTTGTACCTAAGATTCATAGGTGTATACAAAGGCAGGTGACCTCAGAGGTACCCTGGCCTCGATCCCAAGTAGTATATAGGATTTAGAGCACCAAAAAAAAAAAAAAAACAAACAGAAGAAAAACAACAAAAAAATACTGGATAAACAAATGTGTGATTGTAATTACAGCATTATTAAATTCAACAATATGACAGGAGAAAAGCATAAGCTCCAGGGGATTCTATGCCCTCTTCTGGATTCCCATGTGCACATAACCATGCATTTATATATAATTAAAATATAATAAAAAATAAATCTTAAAAAAAGAATGTCCATGCGTATGGGGATGTATATGCAAGGCCTTGAGTTTAAGGGTTGCTACGTACATAGGAGCTAAGGGTATATATGCTGGAGAAAGAACAGAACTTCAATATGTTTACAAAGCAGAAGACAGGCCAGTGAGATGGCTCAGTGGTGGGTAAAGGTAACTGCTGCCAAGCCTGACAACTTGAGTTAGATCTGAGACCCACATGGTAGAAAAAGAACCTATGCCAGCAAACTGTCCTTTGATCTACACACACACACACACACACACACACACACACACACACACAATAATAAATGTTAAAATTACCTTTTAGAAAAAGACAGAAGCAGTTATGTTTTTGTTTTAATAAAAAGAAAAAAACTACTTCAGGTTAGGAATAGGAAAAAAAAAAAAAGAAGGCCTAACAACTTAAACCCAAAATCAAAACTAGACAAGAGCAATTTTTACAGGAATTCCAAAACCCACAGTAAAAGTTTGTATCTGTCTGGGTCTGTTTCTCTGTCTGTCTCTGTATCTCTCTCTGTCTCTGTCTCATCAAAAGGAGGAAGCCATTTAGAGGAACCACTTCATCACAGTCACAGGGCTAGAAAGGAGATGGTCAAGTGACTGAATGACTTCTTTGTCTTCTAAGGAGACTCACATTCTCTAACCAGAACACTGAACTGAGCGGGTCAGAGGTACTAGATCAAATAGAGGTATCCACGATGCTCTGCATCCAGTCACCCAAGCAGGAGGAGATAAATCACTGGGACCAGATGGTATCCACCAGCCAGTTTGGAGGTAACTCAAGGGTGAAATTGTTTTGGCCAACATGTGTAGGCTGTCTTTACAAACAGCTACTGTGCCCAAGAGACTGGTGCTTGTCAATGTGATTCCTATTCATAAGAAGGGTTCCAGAAGGGATCCTGGGAAGTAGAAACCAGTAGCACTCATTTCCATATCAAGCAGGCTGGTGAACTTTACAAGAAAGTTGAAATCACTGCACATTGCAAAATGAAAGCTTTAAGAGGAAGAGGGAACCCAGAATTTTAGCAAAGGGGAAAATTCGCGTTCACTTATTAACCCTGAGCTACTGGAACAGGTGGAACAAGGAGAGTATACAGATTAGGGACCATTTATGAAGATTGCTAAAAACACAACAAAAGGCACTAATGCACTTACTGTGTATTATAACTGAACTTTCTTTAAAGGCTTAAAAGAGAGAGAAAAATTCAGAGGTTCAAGAAAAAGACTGGGTCACTGATGATTTCCTACAAACAAACAAACAAGCTATAAAAGTTACACAGAAAGAAACTGAGAGGAAATAGGAATATGGCCTCTTTTGATTAAGTAAGCTGTTCTTTGCATTGCCTCCTGCTATGTTAAAGATAGTTAGCAAACAACCCAGGAATTACAGCAATGACTCAGTTAGCATCGATTCAGATTTGGGGATGGACCACCACACAAAGCCAGCCTTAGTTTCACCCACCCCCCAACTCCCCTCCCCAGAGAAAAGGAGGCAAAAGAAACATTCAGCCTGTGAAATTTACTGTAGAAGTCTGAAGCCACCCTCTGGGACACAGCCTTTTCTTTTGCACACAAATACTTCAGTTGCATATTTAACCAACTCTGCCATCTGACTTCTAGACATTCAGTTCTGCCCTGGGTTTAAAAGGGACAAAGAGTGGACCAAAATCAATGACAGCAGAAGTGACAGCTGAAAAGGAAGGCAGAAGCGGCAGCAGCAGAACAGTCTGGGGCCACTTAGCTTAGGGGCGCATAGTTCCTCATACTTCAAAGAGCCCTAAGGGCATTACTGCATTATAACAGCATTTGTTAGCTGACTTTCATAATGATGACTTCAAGTCTTCTTTAACAGATTGTTGTTTCTATCTTTTTAATAAGGTAAGAGAACAAATACATTAGAAACAATTTTCTTGGAAAATATTTAAAATATTTTGAAAGACAATTTGATGCCTAAAGAGTAATCTTCGGGAACAACAACAAAAATACCTTACACAAAGTAATTTTTTTCAGAGAAAGAAAAAGAACTAAGACTATGTTTGATTTTACTAGTACTGGAGATGACTCAGGGCCTGACACAGGCACTGAGCCATATAGCACCAGGAAAGGTGCACGGGAGGCTTTTGATCCTTACCCTCTTGGATCCGCCTCCCCAAGTACTTGAATCACAGGACTACATCTGCATCCTAAGACACGACTTTCTCCCAGTGTATTTGTTTCTTTTATGTATGTGAATGTGCATGCATGCCACAGTGTACATGTACATGTGAGGTCAGAGAACAACTTGCTGGAGTATGTTTTCTCTTTCCAATACATGGGTTCCCAGGATTGAACTCAAGTGGTTGGTCTTGGCAAGTGCCCCTGTTGACTGAATCCATCTTGTCACTCACCTAAGACATTGTTTTATTTATTTATTGTAATTATTTTTATTTTCTGTTTGTGTGCATTCATATGTGTGTGTGCAAAAATGCCACTGGAGGTCAAAGGACAATGGGTTTTCTCTACCATGTGGAGGTCCTATGAATCAAATTCAGGTCATCAGGCTTGGTGGCAAGGTCTTTAAGCACTGAGCAATTCTGGCCCCAAAAGACATAAGCCAACATATGATACAAAGTGCAACTTGAAAGACTTCCACAAAAATTCTAGACATGTTTGAGAAAATAAACTATATGGGAGGATTCTGTAAGGAAAACTGGTTTGCTTGGTGTACATTTGGAATCTAAGAACTGTTCCAAGGGAGGACATTAGTGGTCCTTCCACCTGAGTGTGATGGCCTTGCCAGAGACACAACATCTGAGTACTGACTGGCAGAGCAAGGCAAATAAAGAACAACAAAAAAAATTAATCCCTGAAGATTTAGAAGAGGAGTTAAACGAACATGATAATAAGGTTTATTTCTAGGGTGGGTTCAAATTATTTCTTCAAACACACAATCTCCCAAGTGGGTAGAGGAAAAAATCTGCTGAACACACTTCACATCTGCTAAATGCATTTCTCTTGAGGCAACTTGGGCATGCTGAGCAGAGCAGAACCTACACAAGCAGGAACAGAACAAGAGAACGGTGCTTGAGAGGATTGAGCCAGTCTCAGACTGCATGCCCACAGCAGGGGGGACAGCACACCCCTTACTCACTGTGAAATGGACCGGGTGCTCCAGGGAATGAAATGGTGCCAGCGTGACATGAAGGACTAAAGAGCAGTTTCTTGAAAAAAAAAAAACAAAGCAAATCTGCTCACATTATATTAGTCATGTTCCTGTGCGTGAGAAAGCCCCCAAGGTCAAGGAGAAAAAGTGATGCTAAAACTGGCTTTGCAGAAAGGGACTCTAAATTCCACATGATGGAACCAAAGACCTTCAAGAATGGACTGACAGGGAAAGGGGCAGGAAAGAAAACAGTGAGTCACTTTTTTACGTTCTAAATGCCAATATACTAAATGTCACATTCCCTATCTGGAACTGACACAAAACACAGATGATACAAATGTTCTATATGAGAATGAATGAGTTATGACTAATTTTATAGTTTTAGGTGGCCTTGACGTAAGATGGAACTCAGGCACAACCCATCACCATTCTCAATCTCAGAAGATATTTCATAAGTGGATGTGTGTGTGGTCATATGTGGCACTTAGCACTGATATTTGGAGAGCACTTCTTGAGAACAATGCCCTCTTAACATTTCCTACTTCTTAGCAGGATCAAACACTAAAAGCTCCAGAGTGATGCCTCGCTACAGGAGGGATGAAAAGCTTACAATCCTGCCAGCGTTTCTGGAAGGAACAAGCATCCTCTGTGAGGGCACACAGTATTTATTTCATGAGAAGCTGCACAATGCCGACTTTTCAGTGAAAGCTTGTAAACTCCTTGTTTCCTCTCTGAGGGAAGAACGAGCACTGCTGTGGTCCTCAAGGCTCTCTGCATCCTCTCCAGCTCCCGCCACTCCACAGCTGCTCCCACCACAGAAAATAGGTGAGTCAGAGAGCAGAGCCAGCCTAGTGGCAGAGGAGGCTACAAATGGTGAGGAGAGCTATGGCAGCCAAGAACTGGAAATGTCTGCCTGTTTTAACTGCACTACACTGGGGAGTATGTTTTATTTTTGTTTTGAAAGATGTGTTTCCATTCGCACTCACCCTCCCCTAAACATCTCACCTTTGTCAAATGAAAAACGAAGATGCCCGCATCTCTCTCACTTCCCAGCCACTTCCTAGAGCATCTCTCTCTAGGCTCTAGGGATGTGAGTAGAAAAACTGGCTGTGTGTGAATGATTGCTCTCTGTGTTTCAAACCACTGAGATACAGATGGAGCTTAAGACCTTAAGATGAATTTCCTTAAGAAACTATAAAGGCAAGTAGAAATAAACTTATCCAACATTGCACAACATTCAGTCGGGGTGTAAACTTTGGTTTCTTCTTCTCCATCCTGTGACCAGTGAAAGACAGGGTAAGATTCCCCTGGAAATACAGTTACAGACCCAATATTTGGGTGCTAGGAATCTAACCTGGGTCCTCTGGAAGAGCAGTCACTGCAGCACTCTATCTTTCCAGCCCGTGTAACATTTTTAAAGCCCACATTAGTTAGTACTAGACATTAGAATAATGCCAATCAAAAAATATGATTTGACAGTAATGTGCTATTGGGTATGTTGCTTGCTTGCCACATCAGACGCTTTTTCAAATTTAAATGTAACTCACAATTTACCCATAGTCAGTGGACAATTCTGTGACTTTTCATTTACTCACAGGGCTGTTTATCACCAGGCTCACACAGCATTCCTACCACCCTCAACAGAAGACCCAGGCAGCCACCTTCTTCCCTCGACCCATCCATATATAGCACCAGCCTTAAACAGATATTGTCAACAGTCTGCTGCTCTGAATGTGCCTTTTCTAGATAGCTCATTGGCCTAATGCTGCTAAGAACATGTACCCCACCCCCAAAGCTTTTCCTTTATCTCAAACATGCTTATGTTATATATTTTATTTTTATTCTGATGTGGGATAAAACATTAGTGACTTCTTTAGAACACTGAAACCATACAAGTCTCCAAACTCATAACAAGCTCCCCACTACCATGATAGGGTTCTAATTTTCTTGAATATATATTGGGGAGTGGGATGCTGGGCTCTATGAGCCTTCAATCTCCATCTTAAAGAAACTCCAATCCACAGACATTGTGGGCTAATGACAAAAACTTAACGAGTCATTGGTCTCCACAAGCTGACATTCCTACTACTCAGGAGACCAGAAACAACAAAGCCATTCAAATTGGAAGAGAGGACCAAAACACAAAGCACTCTAAAACAAGGGTTTTAATCCCTCAAGTAAGAAAACATACTTAAATTTAGTCACTACTTCCTGTTTTCAACCTGGAATTTGATTAGAAACTTTCATACACACACACACATACACACATACACACACACACACACAAAATTGTAACAATAGAATGAAATAGTAAGAGGCAGACCCTTGGCTTTGACAACTTTCATGTGAATTACATCTTTCAAAAACGGTAGACGAAACACATAATCAACTCTCAGGATCAGAACACAACGAATTATCCCCAAGATATCTAGACGTGAATGCAGCTGAAAATCTAAGAATACCCAGTGTTCCAAACACAGCTAAAAAGTGGGCTTCCTAGTCACTAAGCAATTCAAGACAGTCTTGGGCTATAACAAGACACTCTCGTAATACATTGGAGTGCAAACATGATCAAGCTATTTTAGGAACCTGGCATGGGTGGGTTGAACGTCCTTCTCAAATGATGGTGGGAAGCAGTAACTGGCCTTTGTGAAGAAAGTCATAGAGCTTGTTGATTTCTTTTCACTCTGAAAATTCTTTTTATTCATTATTCCAGCTGCTGGGCAAAGCCTTTCTCCTGATAATAGCTGCTGAATTTTTAGCCCCATAGTCAAGGGATGATTATTTTTCTACTTCCAAAATTTCTCTTTTATTTAGTATTTTCTTTTCTTTCAGCAGTGATTTTGGTGGTTATCCTCCAACTTCCATCTAATTGTTAAAAGTCCATCTCTTTACCACAACTTCAACCTCTCAGCATTACCAAGCGTGCTCTCCTGCCTTTCCCTAGCAGTCCCCCTCTCCATCTCTAGCCAACCAACAAGCGTTCATTGTTTATCTAAATAAAGTGGTGCACAGTGTCAAACCTCAAAGATAAAAATGACCATACTCTGCTCTTGAGTCTAGTGTGGTTCTCTGTGCCAGCCCATCCTTTGCTAGCCCCATTTCTATCCCTGTCTTAGTAATATCTTATCAAGCTTCTGGGTTGAGAGAACCTTCCCAAGGAGTGGCTAGGGTTGAGATCTGACTATCTTGGCTGTCCCTGCCCCAGGCAGATCATCTAACATCTTCATCATATTCAATTGGTTTAATTTTATTCAGATGCTGAACACATGCAGTAATAGAAGAGTCTCGGGAACACTAATGGCTCAGGAATCTCCACCTCCCTTACATAAGCCAAAGCTACAATTACTTTATTTTCCAAAAAAACATCAAAACCTACCAACTGATGTTGGGGGGGGGGAACAACACACAAGGAAACTAGCCTGTTAAAAGTTTCAAATATGTACTATTTTCCATATTACTCATCTTTCCTAAATGTCTATACAGCTGCCTCACCTTCATTTCTCCACAGAAAGATGGAGCAATAGTCCATAGTAGTTGACATGTCAGAGAGCAATGGGTTTGGAAACAACAAGTGACTAGACAATAAACTTCAAGCAAGGCCTCAGGAGTGGACCAGAAAGAACATTAGGACACTAATACACTCATCTGCCCTCCAAGTATAAGCTTGCTATCACAAAGACCATCTCAAGCCATCAGCAGCTAGCTTCAGAGGTTACAGAGGTCAAACATGTACACTAAAGGCACAAATCAAGTACATACTGGGATGATGACTGAGAGTATATAAACATTCTAGATCACAGTGCCGAGTTCCAAGACTGAATTCCAACTGTTATTGCATGAAAGTATAAACATATGTTTTTAATGGTACAGTTCTGTGGTTCTCAGCCTATGAACGGTAGAGGTTATTTCCAAAATAATAATCAACACAGACCTAACAAGTGGGTCCACAGGACCAACTCCACAAATTACATATATCTAAAATTCTTACCTCTTAAAATGGTGGTAGGGTATCAGTTTTCCCATCAAACTAGATGTCCTATGGACTATTTTAAGCTCTAATGTACGTTTACAAAAGTCCTGGATCTCACTACGTTGTTCAGGCTAACATACTCCCTGTTTGAAGGGAATCCTCCTGCCTCAACTTCCTGTATGCATAACTGAAACTATACACAGTATACCACCTTCCCTGGTTTTCAACAACAACAAAAAAACTATTCTAGGTAATTTCTTTTTTAAATGACTCCAGTTCAGAGGAATGCAGTTGTAACTGAAGAAGAAAAGAAAATTCTAGTACTTGTTCAGATTACCACCAACAGGGAAGTCAGGAAGATTAACGGAACCTGTTAACATTACTGCCCAGATCTATACTCGAGGCTCCACATCCTTATCTACAAAAACATTCTTCAGTGAATCTGGACTTCATACTCTAAGGCATTTTCTAATTGAAATCTATGATTTTCTTCTTCCTTGTATTGTACTCTACCAGTGTCCCCCTCAAACCAGGCTGCTCAACGTAGTTACAAACTGACACCCGCTAAGCCAGCTATCTTGACAATTCGATCCTACTAGTTATAAAGCCAGGGCTGGCCCGGGACTCCATTCTGCCCTCACTCAAAGCTTGCCCAGAGGGTCCTGCCACTCAAGGCTCTAGTTTACAACACTGCCCTGAAAAAGAAGCTGACCCACCCTAGTGCCCCCAAACTAAAAATAACCCTCAGGACCTGCAGGCTGGCCAGGTTCAGGCAGCAAAAACATTCCTGGACCTCCTTAACCCTGGACAGTCTTGGGTTGCAGACTCTTGCCAAAGAACTCACTCCATATCCTGAGTCTCCTCATGCTCCAGGCAAAGGGTGGAACGTAAGGCACATTAAAGCCTTCATGACCTCTCTTCCTTTATCTAGTAAAACACAAGGAGAGACAAGTGATTGCATCTCAAGAAAGGAAACAACCGGCTCTCTTAACCCAACCCTGGGCCTCAGAGGGTAGAAAACCGACCTCAGAACACAAAAGAATTAAATGACTGATTCAAGGTTATCCAGCACAGTCCGGGGTTCAGTCTTATAGCTCCTAGTCCACTGAGCCACACACTGTAATTGTAAACACATAAATCTGATATCAAAATACGTATTTTACAGAGTTTGCACACTTCTGTACAAATGGGTATTGTGATGATCCCTAGGCAATCTTTGGCCATTGCACTCAATACCATAATTCATACTTTAGCCTATAGTATTTCATCCGGTTTTCAAAAACAAAAAGCACCAGCGCAATAGACAGAGTACTTCTTTGCTGCTTTGTGGCTCCTTAGGAAGAGACTCACACACAAAAATTATTCACCCTATCTGTTATTTCAAACACAGAAATACCAACAGATCTTGGAGGGATGTAGCTGCATATTCGATGTTGAATTTCCATGCAGAAGCAAAGTGTGGAGGGAGGCTAGTCTTTGGAAACTTATTCATAAAACTCCTGAAGTACAGATCCTGGTTTTACTTCAACTACATATGCAGCCAAGGTATGGATAAGGGATACTCATATTGATAACATGTCAACAGAGCCAAACATCATTCTATTCTGTATAGTCTGTCTGTCAATCATCTACTACCCATCCATCCATCCATCCACCCACCCATCCATTTATGCTGAGTATGTCCTATCTGGAGCAGCAGTCCTTCTGTGTTCAGAGCTTTTCAGATTTAGGAATATTTGCATATATGTCAGACATCCTGAGGATGTGACTGACGTCTAAACAAACCCATTTATTTCATGTACACCTTATCATACACATACCTGGACGTGATTTTATACAGTATTTTTAGTGGGGTTGCATTTTTACTTTGACCTAGCTGTCACATGAGACCAAGTGTGGTGTTTTCCACTGTGGGATCATATCAGAGCTCAAAAAGATTCAGACTTTAGAAGCTTTGAAAATTTCAGACTAGAGATGTTCAATGTATATGACTTCTTTGCCTCTACTCTCCTACTGTTAATGGACCCTGCTGAGTTAGAAAAATCAACCACCTCCCTCATTCCTCCAATAGGATATGTTATATAATATAAAGTTCTTGTAATCTTTTTCCCCTAAACAATTAAGAAAAAATATTTTTGAATATTTTATAACCTTAATGTGACCATAAATTATTGTTCAAGACACACTGCAAAAAGGTACTAGTAATAGCGACACTAGAGGTTATAGCTATAGCTAAACTGATTTATCTAAATTGCATGAAGCCCTGGGATCCACCCTCAGCATCAAATATACAAGGTGTGGCATAGCTTACACTTGTAATATCTGAGGGTCAGAAATTCAAGGTCATCCTCAGCTACATAGTTTGAGGCCAGCTTGGAATACATGAGATTCTATGAAATAACAGAGTAAAAGCCTGTTAAATTCCACACTATCGTCTCTTAAAATGAGTCCTGTAGAAAAGGTATTGGAAATTGGTTGGTTATTTTTTTTCCTGGCAGCATATGAAAATAATTTAATCTTCATTGTTTGGACAGCACAGTCAAGGCCCTTTACCAAGGGTAGCTGCCTCCCTGACCAAGAAACCCTGAAGGCTATAGCTGCACAGAGTGGCTCTCCCTGACCCAACCGGCCATACTCTCCATGCATATCGTTCTTATCGTCAAACTTCAAATCTAAAATCATCTGTTCAACTCATAAAATCCGTACTGGGTCGGGAATGCAGCCTGTTTGTAGAGTGTGTACAATCACAAGCCAGGTCCTTGTTCAATCTCCAGCACTGCTCTGAAAGAAGTGAATCAACCTGACCCCACTTTAACGTGTTCTGCAGAGCCATGACAAATCATCTAACGCTTTTGGTGGCTAATCTTTCACTCTTTTAGGATTCTTAAGAGCACAATAAAAGGCTGGAGAGATGGCTCAGCAGTTAAGAGCACTGGCTGCCCTTCCAGAGGCCCTGAGTTCAATTCCCAGCAACCACATGGTGCCTCACAACAATCTCATAATGGAATCTGATGCCCCCTTCTGGTATGCAGGTGTACATGCAGACATTTTTTTTTAAAGAGCACAGTAATTTTACTGTCTAGGAAAATAGACAAATCATTTCAATATCCTGAGTACCTAAATGATTTCAATATCCTAGGTACCTGACATTGTTTTCATTTATTGTTACAGCTCCTTAACCGTGCCTATGTATCTAAGTGTAAAGCCTACCTTAAACATAGTAATCATAGCAGGTACCACAAATTACAGACCTTACCCTTCTATGAAACTCAGAAATTAATTTCATTCTACATAAAATTAATAGCGTCATATAAAACCATTCCTTTAATCTCCCCACAGTGAGGCACACAATTTAATCCTTGTTAGTGCTGTATGTTTGCTTTAAATCCTGTTGCTGCATTCCTTCGTGCAATCAAGTGCCCTTTAAAAACCAGTATATTGGTTACATTTGCCTTTTCTAAGAGAGGTTATGACCTTTTTATACCCTGTGGGGCTTTTGACCCTGGTTCCTGTTTTTCTTATATTTCTGTTAACAGTTCTCACAGAACCACTGTCACTTCAGTGAGTTAACTAGAATTTTTCTTAAATAATATTGAGCTTTCTCCCATTAGACAATGTGAGCTAAGCAAAGAAGCCTAACATAGTATTACGATGCATCAGAAAAAGAATGAACATGAAAACCTAGTCAGGGATGTCAAAATATTTTTAAAATACCTCCTTGCACAGTGAATTGTAACACAGGCTGATTCAACTCACGGCACTGTTCTCTTCACAATGAATTTAAACCAAGCTAAATGCTGCAGCTTTTGCATAGCCTGCTTTGCAGAGTAAATCATTATTTCTGTATATAATAAATACAATTTTTTTAGAAGACAATTCTTGAACAGCACACAACTAGTTAATGTTATAGTACTAAGGATTTAATTATCCTAAAGGAATGGGGGGTGGGGAGAGGCCCAGAGTTCCAGAATTAGGACTGAAATAAATCGTTTTACTCAGAAAAATGTTTCATGACCTATGAAATGCTGAACCAAGAAATCTGGAGTTGAGCGCCCACAAAGCAGCTGTGACTGATATTACTATTAGGAGCCACCATGCAAGAGGCAGATCAAAATAATTAACACTCAACCTGATTTTAAAACGAGAGAGAAGGCCAAATTACTCCCATATGATTGCTTTTAAAATAAGAAAGTTATGTCAAGTAGTTGATTACTCAGTTAAAGATGGAAGTTGACAAGGTAGGCTGAATGGAGGTGGGCGGTCAGCCCTCTCGAGCTGGTACATAGCAAAAGAAAATTTCAAAGTCAAGTGTCTTCTTACCAAATGTTTTAAAACAAAAGCAGAAGAGCTCCTTAAAACCCACCCACATTGCTCCAGAAAGAACGTTAGTGCTTCTTTCTCTTTTTTTCTTTCTTTTTTTTGTTTTTTTTGTTTATTTGTTCATTTTGTTTTGTCCTGAGAATAGCAGATATGTAATCTGATTTCTTTTCCCAACATGACAGTAAAACATGGGTATATATATACTGGGGTATAGCCAATCATCTGTTTTGTCTTTCACTGTTCCAAAATCTGGCTGGGGGGAAAGAAGGTGTGTGCTCTTTTCAAGAATTGGTTTAGGGTTACTAGGGGGAGGTGGGAGTATCTTATTCAATTAGGAAAAGCAATTTTGTAGAGAAATGAACAAAGCGACAGGACCAAAAGCATTGAAAAAAAGCTCCATTTGAGCTTATCTGTGGGGAGTGCGAGCGGCTCCACCAGAGGATGGGCTGTCTGTATGTGTTGGAGACTGAAGTTCAGCTTTCCATACCTTCAGAGTCCCAGTGGGACAGTTTCATCACGTGGATTTTACAGCCTGGATCACATTTCCCAGCTTCTCCAAGCAATGTTTGAAATGTCTCATCCTGAGGAGCCCTTTCTCTTCTTGTCTTCTTCCTCTGTTTCTCTTTCCTCAGACGCTCTTCAGTCTTCAGAAGCCACTCGCCGATTTACCCAGTTTCACTTCCAAGGCTTGAATGACCACTAGCTAAATCACTATTTGCAGACTCAGTCTATATTCAGGAGTACAGAAAGAAATCCAAACATGATAGCCAAAAGAGATGTTCTTTTAAGAATGTAGCTCTTGGGGTAGAGGTGTTTGAGCTCGAAGCAAAAACAAAGTTTCCATTACTTTGTGAAGTAAAGCAGAAAAATTAAGTGAGATCCCAGCAAACTTTCTTAGTGATGGCAAGCAATACTTAATGCTTTTGTTTCAGAAGTGCTCTGGAACCTAAGTTAAAATATTTGAAAAATACATCTGACTATGTCTTCCCTCACTCATTTGTTTAGGATCTCTCTCTCTCTCTCTCTCTCTCTCTGTGTGTGTGTGAGTGTGTGTGAGAGAGAGGGAGAGGGAGAGAGGGAGAGAGGGAGAGAGGGAGAGAGGGAGAGAGGGAGAGAGAGAGAGAGAGAGAGAGAGAGAGAGAGAGAGAGAGAGAGAGAGAGAGAGAATCTGTATGTGAAAAGTTGTCTCTGACCGAATTCCCATTCAGTATATGTTATGAGCAAAAGCATGAAATTAAGCAAAGTCCTGAATCTTCTTCAGATTTAAATTTAAGCATAATTGGAAACTACAGCAAAGTTTCAATCTGCTGTGTAATTAGTTAATTAATTCTTGACTTCTAGGTCTAAGACCACTTGCGTCCATAGTTCATGAGCAGAGGAATAAGCATGATGAGGGGAGGCACCTACATATTACAAACAAGCAACTCGTTCTCTGTGTTGTCTATTTTGGGAATGGGGGTGAAATTTAGACAAAATTTCTCTACATAGTCCTGACAGGCCTGGAACTCACTATGTAGACTCAGCTGGCCTCAACTCACAGAGATACACCTGCCTCTGCCTCTGGAGTGCTAGAATTATCTTCTCCATATTAAGGTAAATATACAATATAGCAGTCCCAATATTTATTATTTTTAAGTTACCTTCTGTTTTCAGAACTTCAGAAGTCACGTATACATCTAGGAGTATGAACTTGTTAGATTAGCCTAAGCCATTGTCATCTATTCAGGAACCTCAGTAGTCCCTACCCCCAATGCTAGAACAAGGCTTAACTTCCGGAATCAGAACATACATCAGATAAAAGCTTAAAATATAATGAAAGCCTTCTTTACATATGACATTTACCTTTAATAGGTATACCATTTCTTTAATAGAAAAAAAAAGTGCTTCAATTGAATGAACTCTTTTTACAGTTGGTTAAGAGGGCCAACAGCAGGGCTCAGCAGGTTAAGGCACATGCTTCCAAGCCTGATGATCTGGGTTTCATCCCAGGAATCACATAGTAAAAAGAACCTACTAATTCATAAGTTGTACTCTGAGCACCACATGCATGCACATGCTCATGCATGCACGCACAAACACACACAGACAGACACACACAGACAGACACTCATACACACACACACACAAACTCAAACAAATGTTAACTAAAAAATAGAAACTGGCCAATATAATGTGTCTTAACCTTAGGCCATTACACCAATTTCTATATTTCTCACAGGGAAAAACAATGACCTCACAAAACAGAAAATGGCACCCCAAGAGAAGCAATTTACTTTTCAGAAAATTCTAATGGCACATTATAATCAATCCCAGGGTTGTAGGTGATGGCACAAGCTGAGTGCTGGTCCAGTGCAAATGACTGCCTTTACTCCTTCAACATCTAACCTAAATGCCACCACACTATTCCACTCTTGCCCCGCATTAGCACCTTTGAAGAGATTATATAATAACACCATTTTTTAAATATAATTTTCAAAAAATTGTGCATAGTGGCACACACCTTTAATCTCAGCACTCAGAAGGCAGAGGCAAGTGGATCTCAAAAGTTTGAGACCAACCTGGTCTACATTGAGAGTTCCAGGACAGCCATGACTACACAGTGAGACTCTATCTCAAAATAATAATAATAACAATAATAATAATAATGAGATGACTATGGTAATTCACACTTGAAATCACAGTTCAAGGCCAGCCTTGGCTATGTATCAATTTGGAGGCCAGTATGAGCTACATGACATGTCTCAAAATAATACACATGTATGTGTGTATACACATACATGCACACACGGCACAGACTCACAACGATTTTTTGTTTTGTTGTGTAAAGAGTCCCCAAGGATATAATCAAACTGTAATCATATAATCACTTGAGTTTTAATCACTTGGTCTCCTAAGCAAACCTTTAAATTCACCATTAGCCACTCTCTCTCTAGACTCAGACACCTACTTAGGACCAATGACCCCAGAGCCAACCAACTTCAAGATTGCTCCCTGTAGCCACATCTCTTACATGTTAACAGGGAACATGGTCTAAAACTGCATTCTGATTCAATGAAAAAGACCTTGCTCTTACAGAATCTTTCTTACATTTGCTGAAAATGATTATAGATAAATTGACACTCTGGCTTTAAGAGTATGTTCTCCCTTCCCCTCTCACCCTCTTTTACAGAGTTTTTTCAAACTGCAAAAATACAGTAAAATATTTGTATTCCCTTACCATGTTTTGGAGGTAAATAGTTGTTGCCCTGTTTATTGAGGGAAGCACTGTCATTAGTGAAGAAGCTTGCATGGAGACAGTGTTTCCAAAGACATGTGCTGTGTCTCTGTAAACATTGTTCTGACCTTGTCTTTTAAAGCTTCTCTTTGCAAAACATAGATCCCATTTCTATGAAAAATGATTTTAAAGTTCACAAACATTCAGATATGTTACTTTTATTCCTAACAACCTGTTTGCCTTTTGTATCAAGAAAAACTACTAGTAAGAAGGGGCTCACTGACACTGTATGTTTAGTTTGCCTAGCCCTGAGGTCTTTCCTTAGAATGTACACACAGAAAGAAAAATATCTTTGATAAAAATTAACCATCAAGTGCTGGAGAGATGACTCAGTCAGTAAAGTGTCTGCCACATAAGCAAGAAGACCTGAGTTCGGATCCTAAAGCACACATAAAAAGCCAGGTGCAGCTGGGCCTGGAAACTCAGCTCCAGAGAGGTGGAGACAGGAAAAATTAAAAACCACTGTAGTTTGCTAGCTAGCCAACCCAGCTTACTCATATTCAGGGAGAGACCTTGTCTTGAAAATTAAAGTAGAAAGCAATTATGTCTGCCCTCCTCAAGCACATAAACACACACATGCAGGAACACAAACCCCACATATGTACACTTTCACAGACACAAAATTTAGAAGTAAATAAACATTAACAGTGTAAGTTTTCTCTTCTTTTTACTAGAGAAGGCTTCCCTCACAGGTGCTAAACAGAGCAGTTCACAAATAGGGCTAACGTGCTTACTGTGCGTGAGTGCTCACGTCCAGGAAACACAGGTGGGACAATGATCTTGGTGGAGCAGTCAGCAAGCTCCAAAAGGAAGAGCCTGTTCAAACTCCATCCCTCTTCTGAGCACCCGCCATCTACTCATAAAAGACTTCACCTGCTTTGATGGCTGACAATCAAATGAGATGTCAAGTCTCCACTACCCACCCTAGTACTCGGAGGTTAAGCTAAACGAACACTCATAATTGCCGAACTGGAAGTTTTGCACAAGCCCTTTGATAAGGTCTCTGGTACAAATTAGGAGCATTTTAGGCGCTTGCTTAAAAGCAAGCACGTGGCTTATGAACCTCTGCCCTTCCTGCTTATCACGTCTTGCAAGTCCCTAGGTTATTCTAGATAGCTTTGAAAGTTCAAAGCAATTTTCAAAATTCTCTTTCTAAGTGTGTGGCTTTTAATAGCGAATTGTTGGAAAACCTTAAAGCCGAAGTACACTACAGGTTGCACTTTGGAATTTTGGCTGTTATCACAGTGATGTGAACAAGTGCTGGACATCAAAATGCCCTGACTCCTTGAGAATCTCCCTTATCACTTACTGATACTCTTGAAACGGCTACATCAGGACAAGTTAGGGCGCTTAGGGACAGCAGAGAAATTTGCACTGACTTCCAGGCAGCACAGGTGGTGTACAGTGCATTACAAGCAAATGGATCCCTTATCAAACATTCATTCTCACAGAAAGAACTTAAGAACTAAGACTAAAGGTGTAACAGAGTGGTAAAGTACATGCTTAGCATGCACACCACACGAAAAAGGAAATTAAAGAGCTGAAAAGAATCTAAACAACCTCTCTGAGTTCTTTTCTGCCTCTCCCGCTTTTGTTTTTGTAAGACATATCCGGGCTCTCTTCAAACTCACTCTCAAGAAGAGACTGACCTTGAATTACTGATATTTCTGGTGCTATAGTTACAGGCAAGTGCTAAGCTAATCGTGAGCTGCTATGCCTGGCACAGAGTACTGTTTTCTATAGAATCATCAGGAATGATTAAGAAATATGTTCCGGTGCTGAAAGGATCATTCAGTGTTTAGGAATACTTGATGCTCTTGCAAAGGACCTGGGTTTGATTCCCAGCACCCAGAGTGGCTCACAATCATCTATAACTCCTGGCCTCAGGCATGACAGGCATGTGGCACATACACACATACACAAGCAAAACCACACACGTAAAAATAAAAATGAATCTAAAAATATTTTTAAAGCAATGTTCCTTGTGCTTTCTATTCCCTGCCACATGTACTTTTAAATCTTAAAATGTCATGTTGCTTTCTTCTGAATAGGAAGCGGACTTTATGAATTCTTTTGGCCAGAAATAAATGGTGGGCAATAAAAACACCCATCTTGGCTAAGAATACAAATTGGGATATGCCAGGAATTCACTCTGATATTATCTGTACTTTTTCTTTTCTTTGTAAGGGTGGGGTTGGGGTGACCGGAGCCTGGCTATGTAACCCTGGCTGGAAATGCAAGGACTATGTAGACTCAAACTCTCATTCTTTTCTCATTCTCCCAAGGGCTAAGATTACAGGTGGCACCTCCACACATCGATTTTACCTCTTTTAAAATAATGTCACAGTTCAATTATTCAGATACACACACATCCACACACAGAGAGAGAGGGAGGAAAAGGGGGCTGACTAAACTAGCTCACTACCTTAACTAGTTCCCAAAGTGACTTGTATTTCCAAAGGGAAGTTGATGGAATTTTTACTAATCAGTGCGTAAGTTCATTTATTCAGTTACTGTCATGGGTCTACAGGAGAAGTGAGCACTGCACTCCATGTTGGCAAACTCCAAAAGCTCTCTCCTGAGGCAGTGAATAGTCTAGACTTACCTCCTAGGGTCCCACAGGTAAAGGACAGGCAAACACCTGGCAAAAACTGAGGTTAAAAAGAAATCATGCATCAGAAAGGCATTCAGTTACAGGCTGTCCACAGTCCCATCTTGGAGTCTCCAGAATAGGAATGACTGTGCAGAATAAACCCATCACCAACTTTAGGCCTCTAGTCAATGTTATATGGAGCTAATGAAAGAAATAGGCACAAATCAAAAGCAAAGCTATCAAGGTGAACAAGTGAGTAGGTCAAGACCATACATGTTGCTGGGAAACTATTATGGACTAGACCCTTGCATATCAGTGTACAGAGAAAAAGTAGATGGATATCCTAGGCCTGGTAGCTCACGCATGTAACACCAGTACTCAGAAGGGTGAGGCAGAAACACTGTTGTGAATCTGAGGCCAGCCAGTGCTGCTTAAGAGAGTTCTAGGCCAGCCTAGGCTATACTGTGAGGCATCTCAAATGATCAGACTCAGGCTGAGAGAAATAGGAAGGAGTGACTGCTCAGAAGTATGGGGTTTATAGGGGGGCAACATGCTCTAAACTAGATTGGGTTATAGTCGTACAATTCTGAACATACTGAAAATCCTATACTTTAACAAGACAGAGTTACAATACTCGAGGTATTTGCCCATCAAGCTGGAGAGAGGAGCCCATGTTGGAACACTGGCACAGCTTCAACTACTTAGCATCATGGGAAGAAATTGAAGAACCAAGATAAAGCTCTCCTGGCATCGACTAAAGGAATAAAGCAAACCCTATTCTTTATGTAAATGGATAATTTGTACACATAGATACACATCCTACTCACAGACACTATGAAGGAAAGTTCTAGAGAAGGTCAACAGAAATAAAAGAGAGACTCCCAGGAGACTAAAGATGGAAGGTAGGGGGCGAAGAAAGAAAAGGAAACTTTTGAGTTACATTAGAGTTGAGCCAGGGTGAACCAAGAACTTCTCTTACTATGGAAATCTTTAGAAGCTTTGAAGGGTTCAGCTGGGAGCAGGGCAGAGTCTACAGGTACACATGTTGGAAGGATAAGGGACCTAGAGAGCCAAACCCACTCCATGACCTTGGGAAAAGTTTGCTGACCATGCTTGGGCTTCTACTCCCCAGTCTTCAAACCTGGTATGATTCCCAAGTGTGCTCAAATCGTCTCTGATTGATCAATTGTAGCCCTTCAAGAAACAGAAAGCAGAACTATCATATTCTATTTTTATTCCCATTACAAAAGTCTGTGAAAAGGGGCATTGGGCTTGCATGTGGCTGACCATGTTGTTGGACTAGTTGGTACACATGCAACTTCCAAATTCTGCAAATATCCAGCGGGTCTGAGAACATGGCAAAACCACTGATGACCCTTCTGGTGTGCACTGACATTGTTGCAGTGTACTGTAAGATTGGGTGGGTTTTGCTTCCTGCTTGGTCAGTGTAGATGAAAACAAACAGCATTAACACTTCCATGAGCATACAATGCATAATAAAGTGTTCTCAAAGCTTCTGACCATTTCAGCCCTCAATTTGTAAATGTCATCTATCACACACAACAGAACTCTCACAGGACGAATACAATCACTGAAATTCAGCCAACATTGGTGTATTAAGGGATTGCAGGAACTGAACTGTGTGCCCCTGGTATGTGTATAGTGGTAGTCTATACTTTTTGATTTGTTAACATATCCTCAGGGAAATAATTCTAATGGAGGCAGTACAAAACCTAATTCTCTCCCAAGTAGCAAGAGAAACACAGTAACAAAATGGAGAAAGGTTTTTTTTTTCTTTTCTTTCTTTTCTTTTCTTTCTTTCTTTCTTTCTTTTTCTTTTTTTTTTTTTTTTTTGGTAAATTTACACCAAAGAACAATTTGTGGAAATGTAAAACTTTAATTGTGATGGAAACAGGTTTTCAAAAGCAATCTATTTATAAGTATGGAATGCATATTTAAAAGCAAAAAACTACTTACAAGAACAGATTGGGGGATAAGGAATTGAACTCAGGGGCATACACTAATCAAGTGGCCTCCCACTAAGCTACACTCCCCCCCACACACACACACAAAGTCTTAACATAAAAATAAGAACTCCTTTCAACTGTGGCAATTTCCACATGTTAATAATGTCAAACTGGAAAGACTTCACACAATTACACATTTGACAAAAAACAAATAAGGTAAATAAAGCAACAGTACACAGGAATTACCATGGCCTTTGGGCATTTAGTGAACCAGTTCTCAGGCTCTGTTCCTCTCAGAAGAGCCAAACCTCCCTCTTTTTGTTTCTCTCCAGCCACTGAAAAGCAGACCTGATTTTGTTTGTTTGTTTTTTACTTTCTTTCTTTGTTTTGTTTCAGAGTGAGAAACACCAGCCCGGGAAAGCAAGTACTGACTGAGACTGGAGGTGGCCATTAAAAGCATCTGAGACTTCTTTCACATCTTTGTTAACAGTCTTTAAAATAGTTGATTGGTCTAGATGCCTGTGTGACCCTCGAGGTAGCTGTGTAATCACAAAAGTATACTAGGAGGTCATGTCACAGGGCCTGCAAACAGGACAAACTCATTTCAGAAGGAAAGAAGAAGAGAACTTGAAATCAGTCGGAGAGAACTGGGCCCCAGTCCCCTTCAAATGGCCCAGCTCAGCTTTGTGAACTGTCTGTCTCATAGCCAAGTCTCGCCAGGTTTCTCTTAATCCTCAGCAGTCAAGATGAAACTTTCTTCTGAACAAAGAGAACTGAAAAGGGCTGAGTCTCAAAGCATAGGCTCCTAACATGACACTGGCTCAAAGCCAAGAAGAGTCCAAATACTCAGGTCAGAGGCCCTGAGCAGCTGAAGGACAGGGTGGGGTGGAGGTGGGTAGCACATATGCAGATAAGCCTGTCTTCTGAGCTATAGGATAGCTCTCTCTTAGCCCATGGCATTTCACATCCCCAGACTTCTCCCAAATCTATGTGACATGACTGGGCATGTGTGGGCTCCTGTGTGCACTCAAGTGGCATCACCTGACATACCTCCATGATGGAATCCAACACAAACACCTTTACAGAAACAGACATTCATGTAGAAGATACTCTTGGTAACAAATGACAGTATGCAGAGAGCTCAGGGTTCTCCCAGCTGTAAAATACAATTGGTCGGTGCTCTGCACCGGGTTACCAAAAGGAGTTAAGGATACGGCAGTAAAGCACTCTGAAAATAAACCATGGACCAGAGTGCCTGAATGCTTTACACAGTTTAAAACCCCATCCAATTGCAACTGCAAGCTTGTTCTGTAGAAGCATCCTTCAGCCCCTTCCAGTGTTTTCTCTGAGTTCTGTCTCCTAAAGAACCTTAGGGGAAGAAGACTGGATATCGTTGCTTTGGTCTCCCCAGTACCTCCTGGCAGAGATACTCACAGCCAGGAGCCTTTGAATAAAAAAGATGCTAGGGCTGCTTTTCCTGGAGGCTCTCCCATCTGAGCATGGGCCCAGGAGGACGGATGGCTGTTTCCTCTTTTGGTTCCTCTTTCATATGCCTGTCTAAGCGTTCCCTCCCATCTGAGCTTATCCCTCTGCTTTTTATATTAGCATGAATACCTAACTACCTCTATAGCCACTGGAGATGGGAGGCGTCAGGGAAAGAAGACACACTCAAGGAATTAATCCCTGCCAGGGTCATACCATCTGTGGGATAACCTCTGGAGGAACCAAAGAGAATTTCAAGGATGTCAGAGGCCCCTGAGCTCAGAGCCTAGGACTTCCCAATATCTGCTGAAAGGGCTAAGCAGTCTTTTAAATGAAATTTTATCTCTTGCCTCAGCACCAAATTTCTTTTCCCAGCCCTTACGTGTACCCAACACCTCTTCCCATATGACTTCATCTCCTGTTACCATTCAAATTATGGCCTCATTGCCATGTCCTGTATTGCTCATTTCCCCTTGGCAGCGTGGTTGGATAAAGAAGTTCAATTTTAAGAATAATTCTAGCTATTTCCTGCCTTCGTTGCCCTATCATAAATATCATCTATCAGTTGGAACTTCAAAAATATGTTATGATGCTAATGTTAATATTTAGTAACCGGCAATGAGTGCTTGTTATGGGCCAGGCACCACGCCAAGTGCTATGCTTCCTATCTTCACTCAGTTCAGTGCCACAACTCTGTGAGGTAGGCAGAGAACTGTTTTCTCCTCACCCAGCACTACTGTATATTGGGACACTGGAGTAGCATCTCTTGGAAACATGTCCATATCCAAAGCTAGTTGTCAAGAGGGCAGTCCATCATACATATTACTCCATGTTCAATACGCCATAAGATGGCTTCCAGTGTATTCAGAGATGCTCAGTTACCACCACAAGCAATAATGTAACATTTCATTACCCCTGGTCCAAACTCTACACCTTCACCATCACTCCTGACATCCTAGGCAGCCTGTCTGATTCTGATTTCTGTTTCTATCATGTTGCTCACCATGGATGTTTCATGAAATTGGAATTGGAGTCATAAAAATGTGCTTCTAAAACTTCCACTCTGAGCCCGTCACAGGGGAAGAGGAGTTTCTCCAGTATTGACACATCTCTAACACCTGTTCTTTCCCCAAGCCAAGAGTCCTATTACCAACAACTTCCCCTTGCAATGTGAGATACATGTGGGACTTTTTTTTGTTTTTGGCTGAAGGTAAGGCTTGGCAGAGGGTTGCCGGAGCCTTTTGGGAATTCTTAGGATATGGTCTGGCCTGAGAAAATGAGCACAGTCTCTGGAGTCGGAAAGACCTGCTTTCACCTCACACACTGAAAATGCAAAATGGTGTAGTCACTATGGAAAACACCTTGGCACTTCCTCAAAAGGTTAAGTGTCAAATGCTACACACTCGTTCATTCTACTCCTAGAAATATAACCTAGGGACTGAAAATAAATCAGGAATGTAAATGAATATTAGAAGTATTGATCACAGGAGTGGGAAGGTTCAAAACAACTGAAATGTTCATCAAATGGTAAATGGATGATCAAATCGCGCTATGTCCATACAGTGGACTAGTAATCAGCTACTAGAAGGGAAAGTCTAAACAATGTAATGATGAGCACAAACTCAAACAGGTAAACGCAGAAACAAAAAAAGCAGATGCATTATTGCCAGGAACTGAAGGGAAGGACTGAAAGTGCTATCTGTTTCTTTTTAACTTGTGTGTGTGTGTGTGTGTGTGTGTGTGTGTGTGTGTGTGTGTGTGTATTTTACTTACTCACTTTGCATTCTACTCACTGCCCCCCCCACCCCCCCCTTCTATCTCAGTGGGTGCTTGACCAGTCAGTTAAACAACTCTATGAGTCCACTGAGTTCACTCTGACCACTCACTGCCACTGAACTGCTCTTTTTAAGCTGGATACCAAGCTACATGCTGTTAGATAAATCTTACTTCAATTTTAAACAAAAGTTACTTTAAAGCCCTGGATTCATCTTGTAGAAGTGAAGGCAAGTCTCTGCTCCCTTGTGGGGAGTATAAAGTACCAGGGGAAGAGGGGTAGACAATGAGTCATTTTACAAGGTTTTGAGAGAGTTACTCGAAGATCCATAAAAATCAAGAGTGCTGGCACAGAAGAGGTGGGAAAGAAAGAGAGGGAGGGGAGAGAGAGAGAAAGAAAGAAAAGGAAGGAGGGAGGAAGGGACGGAAGGAGGGAGGGAGGGAGGGAAAGAAAGGGAAAATTGGGGAAGAAAGAGAAGAATGAAAATCACCACCCTTGCTACTTAAAGCAGAAAGCAGAATGGCTGGCTTTCTCAATTGGGGTTTTTGTGTGATATCTGTGCACCACATGTTCACCTGACACCCATGGAGGTCAGAAGAGAGCATCAGATTCCCTGGGACTAGCATTATAGACAGTTGTGACCCACCATGTAAGTGCTAGGAATCGAACCTTGGATCTCTAATAGAGGTAGCCAGTACTCTTAACCACTAAGGTATCTGTCCAACCCTAAGAAAGCCTATCTTATATAGCCACTAGACACAGTTATGTTCTCATGAACCACATCAGTGGTCCTAAAATGAGCCAATAGCCAAGAAATCTAGGTATCCATGAAAACTAGATTGAGTGGAAGTAGAATTTAGGGAGTCTTGAATTTTTTTCTTTTTCACTTCTTTCTCTTTCTGCTTATCTCTACCCTTCCCTCACCCTGTGTGTGTGTGTGTACTAGAGCGTGCATCTGCATATGTTTGAACATGTGTGCATATGCATGTGGAGACCTGAGGATGAGGCTGATGTTAAGAAATGTTGTCTATCATCCATTTCATTACTGGAGTCAGAGTCAATCAAACACAGAGCTCACCAGATATAATGGCACACACCTTTAATCCCAGCATTTGAAAGACAGAGGCAGGAAGATCTCTAAATTCCAAGCTAACTTCACATAAATAGCCAGTTCCAGATAGGTCAGTTACATGGTAAGACTCTGTTTCCAAAAAATAAAAAATTAAACAACCTCTGTGCTTTCTAATATTGCTAGTTTCACTAATCAGCTTGCTCTAGGGATCCCACCACTCCTTTCCGAGGCTGGAATTCCAGGCAGGCTGCCATGCCCACTCTATATTGATTTGTGTTTTGGAGATCTGAACCTGGTTCTCACTCTTGCAGGGCAAGACCTTTAGTCATTAAGCTATCACCCCTGCCCCCTTAATGTTCTAAAAGTCCTTCAAAGTAACAGATTCTAGGTCCCAGATTCCATCTTAATCATCCCATCAGCTCCATAAATGTCATACAATTTCTCCATAGCGAGACAACTGTAAGGTCTGATGTGAAAATGAAATCGACACCCCTCCATCCCCTAAAAAGTAAGTGTTTAGGGCTCAGTTCCAAACACAATGTTTAGAGGTAGACCTTTGGAAAACTAACTGGGTCATGAGAACTCTGCCCTAATCAATAACACTGGATTCAAAACTTGATGGCATTACTGGGAGGTGAAAATACATGGTCAGCCAAGTGGATGGAAGTTAATCCTCATGGTCCTGAACCTTTTCTATGAATCTACCCCTTCTTCCTAGCTGTCATAAGCCCACAGGGATGGGGCCAAGTAACTTATTAACTTGAAGCCTCCCAGAGTATGAGTCAAAATAAAATTTTCTTCTTTTAGGTTGTTTTTTTTTTCATTTTTGTCCTAGCACCAGAACACTAATAAGTAAGACTATCTATCAATAAGATCCTATTGAATCTTATGATTTAAAAAAAAAGCCTTCAAAGAATAAGAGATCCACTCAGGATATAAAGCATCCCTAGTGAGGGGGGAATATAAGGAGTTACACATATATCAGAAAATTTATGTCCAAAAAAAAATAAAACCTGTCTAACTGAAAATAATCACATAAAAACTTAAAACTGAAAATAAATAGCTCGGCTGGTAAAGTGAATGCACTGCAACCTAAACTCTATCCCCTAAAACTCACATGAAAAAGCTGGGTGGTGTGTGCTTCTAATTGCAGCACTGGAGAGCCACACACAGGCAGACGGGTCCCTAGGCCTCTCTGGCCATGGCTTCTAGCACAGATGGTGTGCTACGAGAAACCCTGTCTCTAAAATCCAAGTCAATAGCTCTTGAGGAATGGTACCTGAGGTCAACCTCTGGGTTCCACATGCATGTGCACACACATTCACATACAGTAACACTCACACACGTGAGCACACGCACTTGTACACACACACAAGCTGAAAGAGGGAGGGAGAAGGGGAGGGAGTAAAAGGGAGAGGGAAGGAGAAACAGCAAGACAGAAAGAGAACACCTTGTTTAGTTCTCAGCATTTGGTTGCTGCTGGAGGACTTGTCGATACTATTTATACACAAGGCGAATTTTGCATCTATTTTTGAAAATCAGTTATTCTCTAAAGTAGTGTTTTCTCTTGGAAAGTGGAAAGTACAAAGAAACGGATAGAGACATACAACTGGATCCAGCCCTGCTAGTTACTACCCCATTCCAGAGCCCAAAAGAAGACCTGCTTCCAATATGTTCTTCATTACTCCAGGAAGACAGTCCACTTAAGGGCTCAACTATGGAGCCAGCCCTAGTTAGACAGGCTCAATGATAACCAATGCTCTGTCCACACTAGCAATTTTGAGGAAGCAATAGCTCTTAACAAGCCAGCACTCCTTCCTCAATATAAAATCAGACATACACTCCTGCCTCATAGGCTAACTGCCCTCCAGAGCAGCCCAAGGAGACCATGGTGTGGTAACTGACTGTTGAGGAAAGAATCCCTGGTTAGTGTAGGCTAAATACCGGCACTAGAGTAGCACTCACTAACAGCTCCACTGGGGTAAAATAGACATATGAGATCTTAATTAGAGTTCATTATGCTATAGCATTTATTTTGAAACTGTGAATTTGGTTCAAGGCAATTGATAGATTAGGGCATAATTTGAGCATAATGTGGAATTTCACATTCACTTATGCACACAATTTTGTCGACAAGAAACATGAGGTGAGTGTAGAAAAATGCAACCAGTTGTCCTGAGTCATGTCAGAAGACACCAACTATACACAGCAAACATTCCCTGGCCCTCTGAGTTTGCTGTATAGCGTGGGCCACCTCATATGCAGTCAGTGACATTTTCCATCTAAGTTCAGATAAACACCCCCCTTCACATTCACGCTGGCACCCATGCTCCAAGCAAAATCTAGGTATCTTCATGGTCAAGACCAGTTACTGTCGCAGCTATGTGCTTCTTAACCACTCGGCATGTAAAAAAGTGCACTTGTGTGTTTCTTCAGTCAGTCCTTGAGTGTTGTATCCTAACTCCACTCTTATAGGAATGCAAATAAAACAGCCAAAATCTAAGTTAGGACATCACTAAATGCTGGTAAGGTTATTACAAAATGGTAGGAACTCTCATCATTTGGCAGGAATACAAAATGGCAGAGCCACCTGGGAATACATTTCCTCCAGCTCTTTCTTCCAAAACTAAACATATTCCTACCATACAGCCAGTGACCATGTCCCTTGGCATTTACCAAAAGGATCTGAAAACTTGTGGTCACGCGAAAACTGACACATGAATATTAACAACAGCTTTAATTGTAATTGTGAAATTTGGAAGCTACGAAGATGTTACTTAGGTGCTAATAGGGAAAATATAGACTATAGTATATCCAAGAGAGTTGAGTATTATTTATCACTAAAAAGAAATAAACGATTGAGCCATGGTAAGGAATGGAGGAAACTCATCTGAAAAGGCTGTAGACACCATGATATCACATTCTGGACAAGGCAATATACTATAATGGTTAGTGTATGTTAAATATTTGCCCCAAACCACAGAATGTATGTCACCAAGAAGGGCCTCTTATGTATACCATGGACTCTAGGTTAATAATGGTATGCCAGCCAATACAGATCCATCAACTCTAATTACTGTACCAATCTGGCCAAGATGGTGATAGCTATGCACATGGAAGAAGGAAGGGATATGAAAATTCTTTGTGCCTTCTGTTCAATTTTGCTTTGATTCTATAAGAGTTCTAAAAATAAAGTATTCTAAAATATTAAAGGTGGAGTTATTAAGATGGCCCAGTGGTAAAGAGCACTTGCTGCTCTTGCAAAGGACCAGGGTTCAATTCCCAGCACCTGCATGGTGGCTCATAGTCATCTGTAACTCCAGTTATAGGAGATCTGACATTCTCTTTTGACCTACTCCAGTACACCCATACACACGCAATTAAAATTAAAAATTATACATGAGAGGGGTAAATCTTAACGTTCAAAGGCCTTCAAAAATAAATAATTCATGATTATTGTAATAATGTAACATAAGAATTTTCATCAAAGGAATGAAAATGACGAGATGTGCACTTTGACGTGTTTCAATGAACAAGACAATCAATCATATACGGAATAAAAATGTAAAAGACCTAGATAATTCAGACAATTTTGACTCCTTTGTAGATAGGACTTACGTGCTCTTTTTCTTGTTTTCTGGAAAGAACAGCGCTATTGAATTTTCAGAAGTTAATAAGTCTCAAAGATCTCTGTCAAACAAGGCCATATCCTTCAGTTGCAGACAGGAGAGGGGCCATACCCTGTTCTTAAAACCTGCAGTAAATTAAAGTCATTTCTTTTTTTTTTAAAGTGTTTTTCCCCCGAGGATCTCAAAGTTCAAACTTTAAAAGAGGAAAGAGACAGATGAGAGAAACTTAAGAGTTGCTATAAATGTCTCCGTCTTCAGTTTGGAAGGTTACGCAAGGATGCACAATTACCTGAGTAGGAGTGAAAGTCCCAGCCAAAAGCAGACACAAAGCATTGCCCGTGGTTCATGGAAGCTTCAAGGCCATGGGCAATAGAACTGCAGGTACCAAGGCACCAGGAAGTCATGCATCATTTCCCAAGACTGACATCCAAGACCTCAAGAGTAAACAGTCATCCTAAAGAGCTGCAAACTAATTCTGTATCTGAACTATTATCTATCCTTAGATGTTCCCAGTGAGTCTTTTACTAGCCCCCTTCCTGACCTGCCACAACCCCCCACAATAAATGAGAGGAATATCTGTATTAACTGTTATGTTGGATTCTGCTGTAACCTGAGGCCCTCTTTGCATAGTGTCTGACCATATCTGAAATACTGCTTGGTAGAGGCCCCACTATCCAGCAGGAGATGACATATATACATACTGCTCAGTAGTACAGAATGTGTCTTGGATGTGAATATTCTATTCAATCCTTAAATAAGGTTGGATAGATGGAAGGAGGGAGGGAGGGAAAGAGGGAAGGAGGTGGGGGGGGAAGACGGGCAAGATAAACAAGCAGAGGCATACAGACAGACAGGCAGACCAACTCTCTCCACGGCACTTTATGAAACTATTAGAGGACTCATCAGGATCAACAGTTGAAAGGCAGTGAAATGGTTCAATGGGTTAAGTCACTTGCTGCCAAGCCCAACAATCAAGTTTTAATCCCAGGTCCTGTAGGGTGAAAGAAAAGAACAGACTCCTGGAAGTTGTTTTCTGACTGGATGTGTGGGCATAAACACACAAAGTAAATGAATACATGTTTAAGAACATAAATTTGTAAAAATCATAAGCTTCTCCATCCCAGCCCTCAGCTTTACCTACTCCAGGCATTCTGTTACTTCTGATACTAATTTAAAATAGTGAAACGCAGTCCATTACTAGTTAAAATGCAGCTCGTCTACCTGCTGAGCTCTTTTCTGTAGCCCACATGACCATACGCAATGTGTGTATATTATTAGGCTGACACTCAAATGAAAGGACTTTTCCAAAACAGTACTTTGGCAGAAGGCAGTGCTGTGATTTGGGCCCAGCCATTAACTTTCTTGTGCAGAAGCTTCACTCCATTTACCTCTTTTTTTTTTAACTTCCAACCTCTAAGCTGGCTTTTAAGAGGATTCTACCAGGAACCCAAATAAAATTGGAAAATAATTAAACAAAGAATACGGATTTGCTTGTTTCAATAAAAATTAGGCTAGGCATACTCTCAGGAAACTTTATCTGGAATGTAAGTGGGCATAGCACAGGGACTCTTTAATTTTAACACATAACGTCTTCAGGAGAATGAAAGGGATGTGATATTATTCCCTTTCAAAGGACAGCAATAAAGACCCTGATGAGCCTGTGTAGCATGTGATATGCAGCCCCTAATGACATTAATGGAAATGACAGGCAGGTGCATATTCTCAGAGACTAAAGAACAACCTGAGAGGTGGCTATTCACTCAGAGATCTGTCTATTCAGAAGCCCTAGCCTCCCTTGTTTTAAGGGCCTGCTAAATCACTAGCATGCTGTTCAAGCACTAATAATAGTCCTAATTTGCTCTGATACACTTGAAGTAAAAGTACCTATTCTCCGAGGACAAAGGAGTCCTACTCCGCCCCCAGTTTCTAGTCTGTTAAGTTTATGCTTTCTGAGAAGATGGGCAATTTTATACAGAACTAGGATTTTAGAGACGGAAAAAAAAAGCCCACATGTTAATCCACCTGGTGTTTTTGGACTTCAAGCTAATTCTCACGGCCATTAGAGACCAGACTCATAGTTGAGGGAGGCAGTAGCCAAGTGCTAGCCCCTCTTTCTGTGGGTTAGATCAGGGAATTCCATGCCATCTGACACGCTGGTGCTGGCAGAAGCTGGAATCTCTCCTAAAGTAGAAATGGCTGCACTACTCATAAGCAGGTGCTTACATCGGCCCTGACTTATGGTCTGCTGTGTACTGACAGGATCCTGCTTTCACATATGGCCACTAAATCTTACTTGGCCATAGTACAGTAGCCTTGGTTCATAAGCACCAAGTGACTTTATGGATAAGGCTGGCCATGGAGGAAGCCTGGCACTTATCCTTGGGGTGGGCTCCAAGGCTGCTGATCTCCCAGTATATCCTTTCAACTGTAGTGATGAAAGCAGAAGTGGCTTTAAATTACATGTGCTGACAATCCTCACTGAGCTGACATAGGGACACTAATTCCTTCTGTTTTTTTGTTTGTTTGTTTGTTTGTTTGTTTGTTTTGCCTTTTCTTTCCCTTATCCTTTGAGATAAAATTCTAGGTAGCCGAAGCTGGGACTGTAACTCCTTACGTAGATGAGGATGACCTTGAACTTCTGGTCCTCCTATTTCTACCTCCTGATGACTGAAAATTATAGGCACTGGGCCAGCATAAGTGCTTTATGAGGTACTAGGAATCAAACACAGGGCTTTAGGCTAGGCTAGATCTCTAGCCCTATTAATTTCTTCTCATTTCCAACTGTCTGTCAGAAAACAGAGTAAAGAAGTAGAAGACATTCTTGTGAGTAAATGTTCATTTTTAAAAGATTCTTTTAGATTTAATTATGGGGAGGTATGAACACGTGTGTATATAGGTGCCCTTAGAGGCCAGAAGAGGGTGTCACATCCCTTAAAGCTAGAGCTACATGCAATTGTGAGCTGCCCAAATTGGAAATGAACTTCTGTCCTCTGTGCAACCAGTATATGCTTATAATCCCTGAAGTCTCTCTCTGGCCATGGTGTGCACCTCTAATCTCAGTCGTGGGAAGGCTTGAATAGAAGGATGAGACATTCAAGATCATACTCGGCTCCATAATAAATCCCAGGCCAGTTTGGAATACATGAAACTCTGTCTCCAAAAAAATGACAGACAGACAGACACACACACACACAGAGAGAAAAAGAGAGAGAGAGAGAGAGAGAGAGAGAGAGAGAGAGAGAGAGACAGACAGACAGACAGAGGGTGGATATCCCAGTGAGATTTCCACCTTACTAGTGAATTATATCTTTGGGGTTTAAAATATTAAATAATATTAAATATTTTTTTCCTGAGGTTTAGGAACAATTACATAGCACTTAGCAGATAGGCACTGCCAGACAAGTCTAATTAATGTGTAGAATTTGTACCAGAAACAGGATTTCCTGTAAACAAGAGCAGGGTTTAACTTTATAATCAGACTTAAACATGTTTGCTGCTTATTAATCACATAGAACATCCCACCTGTGAGGTTGCAGCTGCTTAGCTTTCTAATTTGAATGCAGCACTGACATTCCTAAGGGCTCAAAGTCTTGAACCAAACGCTGTCTTACCCTCTCCAAGCTGTAACATGGAATTCATGCTAAATGAAACTGTTTTCATGCTAGATGAAAACTTGAGACCCTGCTGATCCGTAACCATTTTCCTCAACACTTTCATGTGGTCACAATAGCTTGGTTCTTCTTGAGACAAGTCTTGCGCTGGACTCTTCTATGCTAGCAAAACACTGAATGTTTCCAGTAAACACGCACGTTTACTGTACAAAGAGTGCTGGCCGTAAGACCGAGATGACGAGCTACAGTGTGCACTTAATCAGGGGGCACAAATGGCCCCAGGAGTCCATACTTTTGAGACTTCACAAGAAAAAAGGCCTTCTCTCTACCCACCAGTGTTGTCTTTGCCCGCTGTGACTTCAGAGGGCAAAGATCTTTTCTCTACCCACCAGCATTAGGTCTTTGCCTGCTGTGGTTTTAGTCCATTTGATGTAGAGGGAAAGACATTAGGCTTCAAAGCCTAATGGCCCTGATGTTCTAAGATCAAAGTACAAAAGCCAAGACTATGCTTTGGTCACACAGAGGTACTCCTTTTATTTATTTATTTATTTGTTTATTTATTTATTTTGTAAATGGGAAAAAATGAATTTTCAGGGGGTAGGAGCACACAAAGAAAGAAAATGAGTTTTTAAATCAAATTAATAAAGATTTACTTAATCCCTGACCTTATATGCAAGGCATGATGGGGGACTGTAAAACTGAGTAAAACATAATGCCTGAATTCAAGGAGTTCCTACAGAGGCAATTAAAAAATTAAAAGTCCCTACCCACTCCCTTTTTTGAACCAAGGATCTTTTGTAGCCCAGGCTATCTTAGAATTCACTTTGTAGTCAAGGATTGCTTTGAACTCTTGACCTTCTGACTCATCCTCCTCAGTGCTGGGAACACAGGTTTGAGGTACCACACCTGACACAACAGCCAATTTTAAAATAAGATAAAATGTATTGCCTTGAGGACTAGGGCTATGTCTACCTTACTCATTTTTAAATCTTAGTAATTAGCATGTAGGCTGGGCCTGTGTAAGATACTTAATGCATTCATATACAAGAAATGAATGAACACTTCACTAATCAAATCATTTGCTCTTTCATAGACAATTGACAGGAGGCAGAAGACTTTGCTAACCCATGGGTATGTGAGCAAATATATGCAAAGGCTCATGAGAGATTTTTTTTTTGACCAGTAGAACCATCTAGGGATGGAACTAAGCATTTAGCATGTACAACTAACTCCCTGGATTCCATCCTGAGGGCCAGAAAAGAAAGAAGCAGAAGATACAGAGGGGAGGGAGGGGAAAATTTCAACAGGAGTCAAAAACAGTGTGTAAAGACCCAAAGAAAAAGAGCAGTTCCAGCTGTTCTTGAAAAGTAAGAGGCAGGCATAAGATGGTAATATGAGAATGGTGAATGAAAGTAACCATGGTCTCTCACAAGCTCACTATTAGGACCACAGAAGACATTTGTGATGCGGTCCACAGATTTGGAGTATATACTCCTATTGCCTTATTGGTCTGGAAGACTGTTCTGAACATAATGACTGTGACTGCAATTAGATTTTATATAGGAAGAGCCTATCGGGATATTAATGCCTTAACATTCAACTGTCTTAAGAAATGGATGAATTCAAGTTCACCCTGAGATGAGGCACTGAATAAAAAAAGAAAGAATAGGCCCTCCAGGGCCATTCAGAAGTTCTCATCTAACATCCCAGGGCTCAACCAGACAAGTACACTGGCTGAGACCAACCTTGAGCAGAGAGGCACATCCCAGCCAGTCTGCTTATTAGAATCCAAGCTACAGAATGGACTCCAGCTGTCTCCAAACGCTCTGAGCCCAACTCTTCAGACGGCCGTTTTTGATCTCTTGTGAAAGGCAGCCTCTTCTGACATATGTATACCACATACATCAGCCTCAGACCCGCTTTTCAACCCCCCCTCATCTATATGAAGTACCCTCTTAATTTATTAATTTGAATGACTGTATTAACAATACTAACCTATAACAACACACTACCTATCTAAAATCTAAAAATGAGCCCCCAAAGACTCTGATCAGCCAAAATCACGGGCTGAAGAAATAGAAGAAGCCCTCACCTCACAACGTATATGCACTTACAACACAAGAGTTTTGATAAGCTCAACGTTATGGTTCCAAAGACCACAAGGGATACAGCCAAGGAGGAGGAGGGACAGGAATTGCTAAAAGCCAGCACAGAATGACAGCTGACAGCAGGGAAGGAGACAAAAACCATTCAGAAAGCTCAGTTACCCAGAACTGCTCATTTCAAGGTTTGATTGTATTCAAGAATCCATATGCAATGAGGAAGGGGCTTTCCTCACAGTCCCCTTCTCTTTTCCGATCACCTCATCAGCTCTCAACCCGCCTGTCGGTGAGACAAAGAATGTCATCGATGGGCAGCATCTTCATAATAATTGAGCTCAATGCCCTCATTTTACAAATGCTAGAACAAGGGCCTGGTAGCAAGACATGTTGTATGCCCTTCCTCCAGCTGGTTAGTGGCCAGGGAGCAGGCACTTCAGCTTCAAGCCAGATCTAATTCACCACCTCCTCCTGTATTACATTGATATCGTGCTGTGTTTATGCTATGGTGTGTATTGTAGCTGCTATGAAAATACATCTAGATAAGCAGGGGGTGACAAGAGGCAGGGAAGCACTTAGCCTAAGGGAAGGGAATTCCTTTCACAAGAGGCTCCTTTTCCCAAAGCTCAAAAAAGCAGTGTGAACAGTTGGGCTCAGTGCATAGAAAAGGGACAGGTAAGATGGATCAACAGGTTGAAACATTTGCCAACAAGCCTGAAGACTTGACTTCAATCTCCCAGACACACATGGTGGATAAGAGAATAAGAATAAGAGAACTGACTCCTGAAAGCTGTCCTCTGATCTCCATACATGCACCATGGCACATGTGTGCCTATACATACATACAAACACATATACTCACTCCCTTATACAAAATGAAACATATATTTTTAAATTATCCTAGTTGGCCTTGAGAGATGGCTCAGCACTAGCTGCTCTTCTGGAGGACCCAGGTTTGATTTCCAACACGCACATGGAGCCTCAAAACTATCTGTAACGTCAGATCTAATGCCCTCTTCTGGCCTCTACAGGAACTACATTCATGTGGCACACAGACATACCTGCAGGCAAAACCATCATTCACACAAAACCTTCCAAATTTCTTCAATAACAAAGTTCAAATGTCAAGTATTTAGAAACACATCTCTAATTTAGTTGATTCTTCTTATGATTATTCTTGGCATGTGTCTTCACTTTGGAGCTGAACCTTCCTAATAGCGCTGTATACATCACTGAATACTGAAAGTGACCCCCACATAAAACCCTCCCCTTCAAAACCCAGTACATAGAGTGCTATCTCTGCTTCTGCAGATGCTTCTCTTTGCAAAGAATCTGTTACAATAGTTCTGCAAAAGGCCTCATGGACTGCTCTTAGCTCCCTGTTTCTACCCTTATCAACCACTTCCTTTCCTCCCAAGGTCAGAACTAGGATAGAACAAGAAAAGAGGCTTTGCAAAAGAACTGTGTAGATCCCACATCCCTTTAGTTATATACTGCGGTAGCTTCTCTGGTTTCTACTGGTTAATTCTTTAAATTACATTGAACCTTACATATTGTTCTTAATTATTAACAGGCTGTAACCCATTAAATGTAGTATAGTCAACAATTTTTTTTAAAAGGTTCATGAACAGAGAGAGAGAGGAGGCATGGGATCAGAAAAGCAAATTCTGTCAACATTTCTGCAAGCCCTCTGGAATAGTACTGCATAATTCTGGGCTGGAAGACAGAAACTGAACTAGGGGCTCAGTAGAAGTTATGGTGACTTGACGGGCAAAGTAGCCTAATAACAGAGACTAGTGTGGAACTAAGACTAACATGTACAGGAATACAGCCATGGTGCCTGCCAGCTGTCACCAAGGCCCCTTAGTCCTACAAGCAGTAATCTGGGGTAGGAGGATACCAACCACCAAAGGTTAAAAGAGATGGGCTCTTATATTTAGCTTCAAACAAGTGTATCACTACCTGATCCAGTAAGCAACCAAGAGCCACTTCTCCCACCTGTGCAGGTGGCAGGGACAAAAGCAAGCAAGCCTGGGGCAAATCATGCTACGTGAAGGTTGTTTCTGAACACCAGGGTTGAGGCTACCTCAACCCACACCAGGCTGATCTCCGCAGCTTACCCACTCCTACTGGTACACATGCTTTACCTTTTAAATGATTCATTGTCCCTGTTTCTCACAGAGAACTAATTTACACAGCTGTATCTTGTAGGTCCTAAATCAGTTTCCATTCAGCCTACCTCAGCCTACTGTAAGCAGATATGCTTACAGAATAGGCACAATCTGTCTATTTAATGGGGCATTATTGGCCAGATCTTCGTTTTAGGTCCCACTGAGAAAAAGAACATAAAAAACTTGTTCCCCATGTGTCAGACTGCCCCCAATGAAGTGGCTAACCTTTGCTCTCTTTCCATGTCTCTGCTCCTCCTCTCTCTACCCCACCCTTTAAGTGCCTCTTTCACTGGCCACCTGTGAAAATAAAACAAGCCTCCTTGGATCTTTCAAAAACTGATGCTGCAAAGAGGCTATTAGATGATATATTTCCAGGATCTGTTGAAAGATAAAAGACGAAGCAGACAACTTAAAAGGCGAGGCTGTTCCCTTCTCGATCACAAAGCTCGAAGCAGACAAACCGTGGAAGCCAATGACACAGGAAACGCCCTTTGACCAGACACAGACACTAGGCTGGGCAGACTTATTTTCATAAAAGAATCCGAGGCTGAATTAATCCATTTCACAAGTAATAGTCATAGAATCATTTCATTGTAATAAAGTAGGAGAGGGGGGAGGGTGGAAGGTTAAGAGGAGCCCCTCTCTTAAGAAAACAATAGCAGTCAGTATTTTCTAGAAGTTCTGTTCAGAGGACAAATGTTGTAAGCAGAAAGGGTTTTGTTTGTCCACCATCTATGTTTTTTTATTTGTCTATTTTGTTTATTTTCCTGTCTATGTTCTTAAGTGAGACACTCAGACATATGGGAAACTTTCCACCAATGAAAGGATAAAAGCCAAGAGAAAAGGTACTACCCTCTTCAACTGGGGATACTCAACCTGCAGGCTTAACCCGCCTTTCCACCAGTAAATGCTTTGACTGTTTCCAGGAATATTGCTAAACTTGGTTTTTTAGAAACCAAAGGAGATGCAGGTTCCTGGCAAGAGCTAGACGGAAGGTCAATTTGGGAAATGCTGAGGGGAGGGGCACCTGATCTTATGGTGCTAATTCCCTGGTTGAACATTCGAAATTGCTTCCCTTTGCTTTCCCTGCTCTCTGAAGAGTTTAAGAGTATGCTGTGCTCAGACTAGGTTTTATGTCCAGGGCATCTCCTGAAAGTAAAAAACTTGGTAATAAAACTGAAGTGAGGAATAAAGGTGGTCATTGCTGTGTCCCAGCATCAAATCAAAGAGCTTCCTGGAGCTAAAGTAGAACACATGCCTAGATTGTTTAAGGCGCATAAGTACACCTTTGTTTGTTCACTGTCTATGTGCATGTGCACACACACACACACACACACAGACACACACACGGGTACTATTCAGCCATTTGAAAAATAATGCCAGTATACAGCCATAGAACCCTGTTTATAATTTCACTTTGGAAATAGCAGAAGCAAGCCAAAAATGTAGCCTGGTGGTACAGCACTTGGCTAACTCATAAGGCCCTAAGGTTTGACTGGTAGCACGAGGAGAAATAAAACAAAACACAGATGCACCAGCTTGTTACGACTGTGGTTGAAACCATGTAGAAATATACACATGTGAGCAGAGCTGGACTGTGATAGGAAAAAGACAGATACAGAAGTGACTTGTCACTGTGGCTGTTACAGAGTATCTTCAACTGCAAAGCATTTGACTTGTGACTTGCCATAAACCATAATCTCCAGAGGCCAACACTTGCACCCAGGTACAAAGTCCCAGTAGCATAATTATTAATCAGGGCTGGCAGGAAACAAAGATCTGAAAAAGAGAAGACGCCATCTGGTACCCCCAAATTCATTTCGCTTTCTAGAGCTCATGGGCACAGTCTGGAGCTAGAGATCAGAACACTTGCCCTGCATACACGCATGAGGCCCTAGGTTCCATTTTCGGAATTTGAAAAAAACTTTTTGTCAGGCAGTGGTGGTACATTCCTTTAATGCCAGCCCTTGGGAGGCAAAGGCAGGCAGATCTCTTAAGTTTGAGTCTAGCTTGGTCTACATAGTGAGTTCCAGGACAGCCAGAGCTACACAGAGAAACCCTGTTTCACCAAACAAACAAACGAAACAAAGAAAAATCAAGAAAAAAATGTTTTTAGGGTCTGGAGAGATGGCCCAGTAGTTAAGAGCACTAGCGGCTCTTTCAAAAGGGCTTGGTTTGATTCCCAACACCCACATGGTAACTCGCAACTGTCAATAACTCTCAGTATCTGGCACTCAAATGGTGCACAGACATACAAGCAGACAAAACATCTATACACCAGAAAAGAAAAGAAAAGAAAGGAAAAAGGAAAAAGGAAAGGAAAGGAAAGGAAAGGAAAGGAAAGGAAAGGAAAGGAAAGGAAAGGAAAGGAAAGGAGAAAAGAGAAAAGAATCTCTTAAAAAATAAGTTAACCTTTAAAAAATATGTTTTAAAAAATCATAAAAAATAAATGCTTAAGAAAAGGACTGACAGGATGTCTCAGCAGGTAAAAGGCACATGGCAGCTCTGGAGCCCACAACTTGTCCCCTGACTTCCACACATGAATCATTGTACATACACATAAACATACATGAAATAAGTATATGTAATTTACAAATTTTTTAAAAAATGAAAAGCATCAAATGACACACAGCTTCTTGAATTTTTATGATATACATTTAGCATAGAACAAAAGTATTTTCAGGTTTCTGGTTACTGTATAGGGCTGCTGTTTACTGTTAGCATGGTGTTGGTAGCTACTTAGAGAATGAGATATGAACTCACAGATACAAAGGACATAGTTACCACTAGAGATAGGAAGAGTCACACTCTTTAGACTAAAGATCCATGATGCCACCACAAACCTGACAGCCCAGCTGAGTTTCTTGATTGCTGTTTCTTTGGGCTTTATGGGCGATCAGTGGAAGAAATGGCCATGTGAAATCATGTTGACAACACTGATTATTACCCTGTCTAATGTCTTTACAAAAGAGCCTACCAAATAAATTCTTTCTAGATTTAGGAACGCTAAGAAAATATCCTGCCTGAAGAACTGTTTCTTTTTATCAGATAAGGAGGGAAAGACATAAGCAGTTGGTTGTCCTGTGTTGCCTCAGCTACCTGGAAGCCCAAAGTTCATTTACTGTAATAGGTCTGGTTTTAAATTCTTCATTCCATCTGAAATTCTCTCCTCTGTGCTCATTCTTTGTATTTCCTATTTGCATTAAGTGGATTAATCCACATAATGTATTCAAATTATATCTAAAATTGAATGCTCAGTGAATGTCATCTCTTGTTACTCAAAATAATTGTTGTAAATAACAATTTTTGTTATGATTGTAGGAATCTAATTGAATATGGCTAAAATAATTTTAAGCAGGTGGAGTTTTCATTAATTATTTTGTGATTTTTTTTTAAGTTTCATGTCCTGCCAGAATTTTTTTAATTAAACACATATGGTTCAAGGATCAGTAACCAGCTCTTTTTATAACTGCACCCGTGGTGTTTGAGGGACTAACAGATTTCCATTAGTACAGCAATTAGAGAGCTGATGAAATCATTTTAGTCTCTTGTTTTTTCTTTAAATGGTAAAAAATTCAATATTGACTGATTAAAAGAAAACAAATATTAGGGGATGGGGGAAGAGAAGAGAGGTGTAGGAGACATGCTGGGTCAAAGTTACAAGAAATTGTTTGGAAAAGGACATGGGCACAAATTTCCCATTTCCCAGGCCTGAATCTAGTACAAGGAAATTTGTAGTGTAAGAGAAAAGTCAGAAACATTGAACATTTATTAACATTTAAATGTACTACTACTCTGTCTTAACTAAAATAATGATAAGCCAGGCATGATGGCTCATACCCATCATGGCAATTCCAACCAAAAGGAAAAATTACATCAAGTAAAGACAGGATAATGTGAAGTTGGAAGCCAGTCTGAGGTACATATCAGGTTCCAGGCAAGCTTATGTTACAGAGAAAACTTATAATTAAGAAAGGAAGGAAGGAAGGAAGGAAGGAAGGAAGGAAGGAAGGAAGGAAGAACTGTGTGCTTTATTTCATAAAATGACTGTCATAATCGAAACCCTTCATGACAAATTAATGATCCCTCGATTATCTCTCTAATCAATATTTTCCTCAACATGACCATGTATGTAACTATAAAAATACAAGCTCTAGCCTGGTATGGGAATTCACACCTTTAATTCCAGCACTCAAGAGGCAGAGACAGGTGGATCTCTGAGTTTGAGGCTAGCCTGGTCTACAAGATGAGTTCCAGGACAGTCAGGGCTACACAGAGAATCCCTATCTTGAAAAAAACTAAAAAATAAAAAAATAAAAAATAAAAAAATTACAAGCTCTGACCTAACTTACTGATCACATTTCTAGAAACTGTTGAAAATGATGAAAACTCATCTATCATCAATTAAGAACAAATGCCCTAGAACTTGAGGCAATTCATATTTGGCAAAACACAGGATCAAAATCTCCATTTCTTAAATGTCACCCTAGGAAGCCAGAGCACTGGCATAATATTCAAGCATACAGCATACATTCAGACATTTCTGAAATTAATAACTGTGCCAAAGCAATCATTTCCTTTTATTCTGAGTGATCAGCTACATTCTCCTCATATTAAAAGCATGTCTCAATTTTCCCTGTTGTTTTTCCTCTGTGCAAAACATGAGGGTACAACAGCTGCTGGGACTTCAAGAGAGAAAACAAATATCCTGTCGTTAACAGCAGAGCTACCACTAGTCTCTTATATTAATATGGTCAATTGGAAAAATGCCTTCTATAAATGTGAGTAATTGGAAGGAATATGGGATGAACCATACAGTATTTTGAAGGAAATGAAGATTTACCACTTTCTAACACACAGTGATTCCAGGAAGTATAGCAACAAAAACAACTTAAGAGATCTACTTTTAAACAACAGAGCTATTGGGTTGGCAAGATGGCCCAGTGGGAAAGGGTAAGGACCTGAGTTTGAATCCTAAGTTGGGGAAAAAAAGACAGCACAGCTAGGCACACCCATAAGCCCAGCACTGGGGGAAGGGCAGAAACAAATTCATTGGCAAGGGAGCATAGAGAAAACTGGAGAGTCAAGATATGAGAGACCCTGTTTCAATGGAATAAGCCAAAGAGTGATGGAGCAACACATTCATCCTCTGGCTTCCACATGTATGTGACACACACACACACACATACACACACACACACACACACACACACACTAAAGAAGAAAATAAACAAAGATATTGTTGAAATTAACACAATGGTTCTGGTTTCAGTGGTTCCTGATATGTTTAGTAACACTTTTCCTCCCTTATGGATGTTGAACATCTTCAAATATGATATTTATATCACTCAGTTGATTTGCAAACACACTGCATGCATACCATGTTATAATGAATGTGTTCTTCTCCGGAATCCCATTGTGTTTAATTCACTCCGAAGCTTAGAGGTAACCAAGAAAATGCAGGGCTCCAGGACAGACGCTAGGAGTTCGCTGATGAACGTGATTGAGAGCTTTAAAAATAGACCGTTCGTTTTTTCATTTTCAAAGCAAACACACAAATATGCAAAAAATTGAAATTAAAATAAAAGCAGAAGCTGAGTATAGTGGCGCACATCTGTAATCCCAGAACTCAGGAGGCAGAAGCAGGTGGGTCTCCATTAAGCTCCATAGGAAAGCATGTCTCAAAAACCAAACAAAAAATACATTGAATCTCTTTTTGTAAGCTCCATCATGAACTCCCATGGCTTAGCGCCTACATCACAAGTCTTTCATAACCCCAGGCCCATCTCAAAGATTAAATTTTAAGAAACAAAACACTTTTCTTTTGATTTGGACAAATTATCTTCATCATGATAATAAGTCACAGTACTTTAAATAGGACACTGGCCATAATCATCACATTTCAATTTGTACTGAAACCAGGGTATACCCTAATTGCCATCATGAAGCAAAGACCTGACCCTCTGAATACAAACTGGTATATCCAATTTATTACCCTGCAGTCAGGATTCTGTATCAATTGGATCTTGGACCTTCAGCCTTTGCTGTGATCAGCTCTTTAGAACAGCAAAGTTGGGAAAGAGCATATAGCCCAGAAGTGTAACCAGTTAATGCTCCAAATACTGGGATCTCACTGTGACTGTAAGTAAAGTTGCCTACATTCTGGTATCTACATGCAGGGTACCAGCTACTTAGGACTTTGAATTTCTGAAGAAATCACCATCTAAATATGGATTTCATACAAAAGTGATCTAAATTTTCTGGAAAAAAAATGTAGCAGGGGTTGTAGTTCTGTGGGTCAACCATATTTTCTGCTTATGTGAAGTCCTTCCATCTTAAGCACAGGAAAAGAAATAGGAAAGAAAAGAGAGAAATGAAGTAAAAGAGAATAAAATTAAAAACTAGTAACTCTTGAAATGGTGAAAGGCTAGGCTAAGCAGTAGCATGGGGCTTCCCATTGTGTCCCTGCAAGTGCTACACTTATCACTCGGGTTGCATTTGTTTCTGTCCTAATCTCTGTGACCAGCCTCTTTGTACTTGCTCTCCAGGCTAGGGGCCAGGGTCCTCCTCTCCTCCTGGAGGCAACCTGCACACCACGTCATCATCACTAATTAAAAGCCTCAGAGAGGAAAGTTACCAATTGACAGGGACATTCCAACCATATGATGCTGAGCCAATGTTTTACTCATTACTGAACTGAAGGACACCATTCTGAGCCACTCTCTCATTATGGGATGAGAGTGGACACTGCCTTTTCACAAACACCCGAAGGCTTTGGTGCTTATACATTGATTCCTCTCCAGAATACAACAGAAAAGTCATCCACAAGTTAACTTAGAACTTTCTAGTACCCATCCAAGTCCAACAAGTATCAATAAAGACGCCCATCCAGAGTATACAGCAAAAAAAAAAAAAAAAAAAAAAAGTATTGCTTCTAAGTCTTGATAACAAGTCCATAACCTCTGCACTGCTCTGATAAGTATTCTACAACTGGCCTCAGGACTCACTTCCAGAAACACAAATGGCATGTTCACGGGTTGGGGTGGCAAGCAGCTAGAGATGATGGAAAAGCATGACTCCTAGAAAATAAGAAGAGACTCATAGGTCTAAAACACTCAAGAAAACAGTTTTCCTCCGATCCTTGGTAGTCCATAAGCTGCAAGACTGAGGCCTGATGCTAAATTCTCTTTCTCATTATTTTGATTGCAGTGCCTGCCAGTGAACAGCCAACTCAATAGGGATGGAATCCTCAGCCTAGGTATCCCTTCCCTATTGAGCAAGGGTAAGATGTGTATGTCATCTCATGGTCACCATAAGCTTTCTCCTAAGAGCAGCTTATCTGCAAAAAAATGCTCAATTATGGCTTCATTCAACAAATATTGAGTACCTGACAATGTATTAAAGACAGTTAGTGCTGGGCAGTGAACAAAGAGATCAAGTTCTCTGCCCCAAGGTTGGATGGTGACAACACAAAGAAGAAAATGGAGAAAGAGCATGACAAAATCTGTGGATGGGGGAGGGTGAGAGGAGAGGGGGTATTTTCCTATTTTATATATATAGATAAAGAAAAGCTTCTATAGTGAGGCAGTAAGTGATCAAGCCTGAAATTTGTGAGGGGATGAGCTATAGTCTGGCTACAAGCTATTGTCAGCACTGAGAAAAAGTACAAAGTCTGGGATGGAACCCTAGGGTACATTACTTACCTAGCACGGGTGAGGGCCTAGGATACAACATGCAAAGGCCCAACTATTCCTGAGTACTTGAGGAAGAGAAGATAGTGTGACTAGAGTAGAGCCAAGGGCATCACAGAAGAGAGAGAAACTTGTGACAACCAAAAGACACCTGAGAGGCAGACACCACAGGGCTTCAGAAGCTCTCAGCTTTACTCTGGGGTCGACGGCACAGGGAGCAACTAGAACCTTTATTTAGATTTGATGTGATTTGGTTTTGTGTATTTACTTGATGATGGTGTGCACATCATGGTGGACAAGTGGAAGTCAGAGGAACACTTGTGAGAAATGTGTCTCTCCTTCCACCATGTGGGTCCTGGGAATGAACTTAAAGTCATCAAGCTTGGAGGAAAATGATGTTAACCTGCAAGCCATCTCACTGTCTCCCACTAGAGCCTTTTGAGCAGAGAAAGTAATGTGACCTGAGTTAAGTGCAAAAAAACAGGAACACACTAGCTGCTGTGTTGAAAGCCAAGGACACTGGTGATAAGCCACTAATGAATCCAAGCAAGAGGTGACAGGCACCAAGATCAGTGTGGCGGTGTTTGAGATTGATCAGAAGAAGAGTGCAGGTTCAGGACCCATCTTGAAAACATGGCCCAGCAGTAGGTACCACAGAAGACCATCTAAGCAAAAATACATACCATCCGGTCACTGGAATCTTGGTTCAGACCATAAGAAAAAATGGGTGACCGGACTGTTGGTTCAGAGCATAAGAGAATGGATACATACACACACTTACATGGGGACGTTCTTTCTTTTGCCTCTGTACCTGAATGAGAATGTGGCCTCAGAGTGCCAGACTGCTTAATGATCAATTACCTGACTTCCTCCCACGAGAATAGTCTCTCCCAAGGGCATCCAAGCCCAGTGGACCTGAAGCAGCAGAGCAAAGAGAGCAAAGACAGTTAGTACCAAACTGAGGGTGAACAAGGCCAAACATTAACCACATGGCAAGATGGGGGTATTTCATTCAAGCGCAGTTTAAAATAAACTCATTTCAACCCCCCTTTCTGCCATGCCAAGAAAAAAGAGAAATCTTTCCATGGAACCAAGGCACTAACCCACTGACTTCCCTGGAGAAGGAGCAACTGTGAAGGACTGTAAAGATATGCTGGTGAGAAGTTTGTCTTTTCTTTGTTTTTTTTTTAAACCGCCTTATCAAGGGGACTATTGAATAATTAAAGCAATTTTTGACAATAGTAGATAAAAATTCAACTATAAATTGTAAATAATGTAATGACCGCCTATTCTGGCATGCACATGCACGCACATGCACACACACACACTCACACACACATATACACTCACACACACACACACACTCACACACACACACACACATACACACAGAGACTTCTGTGAAGTGACTGCCAGAAAAATGACACTCCCACTCAGACTGGACCATTGCAAGTGGGAGCTGCTAACCACATGCTTTCCACTGCTGTCTGCAAGGACAGAGTGCTTTGTTTTTGTCTCTGACTAAACACCAGACTGAACACTCAATGGAGACAAATGTGTGAGAGAATAGAAACAATAAGAAAAGGAGAAAGAAAAAAAAACCCTCTATGCTGGGGACTTCAGGCTTGCTGAGACGCTGGTGTCAAGGAGTTGGGGGAAACAAGGGGAGCCCTATAGCGCAAATGCAACCACTTCCAGCCACTCCAGGAGACAGGAGCTGGATGGTTCAGAATGAAGGCTAGCTGGGAGCAGGGCTGGTGTGAAAGCCATGGTAGTGAGAAGTCGAGATGAGGGCCTGGGTAAGAGGAAGAAGGAAAGGAACACCTAATAGGCAAAAGCAAAGCCAGGCAGGCTTCAAAAGCTCATCTGCGAGCCCAGAGCCCAGCGAGTTGCTGCTCTTGCTGAAGCAGACAATGTGAGATGTCTCCTGGGATTAAAGCAAACCACAAGCAATGCTGTCCTCTCACCCCAGAGCAAACCAAGCACAGCACCAACACTGGATGTGGAGAGGAACAAAACACACTAGGCTTTGCCCTGTTTCTTTTGGGCGCCAAGGTCTAGGTAGCTGCAGTAAAGTAGAGTATGTGGCTTATAAATGGCAGAAGTGAATTGCATGCCACCAGGAGGCTAAGAAGTTCAAAATCAAGGTACTGGCATATTCATATTCCATGTCTGGTGAGGACCCACTTCCTAGTTCACACATGCCAGGCTTCTCACTGCTGACTGCATATAACACATGCTCAAGGAATCTCTCTGAGGCCTTTTAATAGAGACACCAACCCTATTCAAAATGCTCACCTCCTTCTCAAAAGTCCCACCATCCCAATACCATGAGCATGCGCAGTGTTCAGCTCACAATATACGAACTTGGAGGAAGACAAAAACATTCAAACAGCGCAGGTTGAATAAAAACGCCAGTTCCTAGAATGAGGGCTGGGCTCAGTGATGCCCAGCCCTGGCCTTGTAATTATGTGCATAGCCTTAGGGCTCCACCCTCAGAATCACCCCCCCCAAAAAAAACCTATTCACAGAACTACTATAAAACTTTAATAATTCCTGTACTTTTGGAAATCACAAAACATTTCTCAGCCAGGCAGTGGTGACACAGGCTTCTAGTAGCAGCGCTTTGGGAGTCAGAGGCAGGCAGGTTTCTGTATTTGAGGCCAGTCTATGCTACAGAGTGAGTTCCAGGACAGCCGGGACTAGAAACCCTGTCTCAACCCCAGGGGAGGAGGGGGAAAACATTTCTCAAGAACCTACCACTGGGCTACCTGGTATGACAGAATGTGTCTGGGTCTCTCAGATTGGGTCTAACAGGGCAAAGTGGGCTTTCTTTTTGAAAGGCTCAAATAGCTACAGGGTTAAGTATCCTTAAATTGTAACGTTTCTTTTTTATCATAATGCATTTATTTACTTAGTTTAGTAAATGTTTAAAAGATAAACCAATATTCAAATATTTAAACCTCTGAGAGCCAGTTTTCTTGCGTCTTGTGACTTTAGGTCAAAATGTTGGTTTCCCAAACTGGTCAGAGCAGGCAATTCATCTAACTTGGATGTTCTAGAGGATCTTAGAAGAGAAGCTGGAGAGGAACAAACTCATAAGCCAAACGCTGTCAAGTGGATAAGCCATTACATTAATAGTATACACTCTTAAACTTATTGTAGGGGTGGGAAGCTGGAGACAGAACTCGGGGCCTTGAACACACTGGCCAAGCACTCTAGCACAGAGCTTTAATCTGTTTTTGATTTTTAAAATAAAAACATGAGCCAGGTAAGTTGGCGTGCACACCTGTACTGGCAGTACTGGGGAAAATGAGACAAGAAGATGGCAAATTGTGGCCATCCTGGGCTATAACCAAAAGACCTGGCTGAGATGAAAAGGGGAAGGTGAGGGAGAAGTGGAAAGAGAGAAGAGGAAGATGGGGAAGGGAGAGAGACAAAGGAGCATATTGATTGGTTCCCTCACTGGGACCCTGGGTATTCTCAATAGGCAAAAGTATAAATTAACTGAACCCCATCCCGTCCCCTGCCACTGCCTTGAAAGCTTTCATTCACTTTCCCAGGATTTCCAGTGGAACTATCTCAAATGTACTTTCTGTTTTACTTCAGAACATATCAAAGGCAAAAGTTCCTGTCCTAAAAAGGATGCTTTGTGGACTGGAGAGATGGCTCCCTGAGCAGTTAAGAGTACATGCTGCTCTCGAGGAGGACAGGTGTCTGTTTCCCAACACCCATGGCAGGTATCTTACAACCACAAGTTCCATGACAGGGACCGACACCTCTGGCCTCTGAAAGCATCTGCCCAATGTGCACAAGAACACACATGCCCATAATTTAAAATAATAATTTTTTTAAAATCTCTTAAAAATTCAAGGGTGCCTCAAAAAGCCCAGATCAACAAATTGATTGTGTGTTCAGCTTCTGGTCACTCACCCAGATTCACACTAACCTCTTCATTTCCATCAGATGTCAAGTTTTAGGTTTCTCAAAAAAAAAAAAAAAAGCTTTCTATAATACCCTCTTACCTCCCAGCCAGCACACTTACAACAACTCATCAGCCATAGGCTAGGAAAGCAGATATACTTTATCTCCTCCAGTGTAAATGCTATTTCCGTAATCTATTTGCCTCGTTCAGATGTAAACTCAAAAGCTTGATTCCAGTTTTACACCTTTTGGAATCCCCAGAGCCTAGCATACTGCACTGCTCAATGATTACTGATGATAAAAGTTCTGAAGGCCTTTGCTCCGAGCAGAATGCACAGGCTTTCTGACAGCTGTCTCCATCATTTAGCTTTTCCCACAGTTCCCACATTCCCAGCTGTGTTCTGGATGCTTGTGCCGAGGAGAAGCCCAGGGATTTGTTGTACTTCTTTTTCTTGATAAGACACTTGAAGAGAATAAACACGTGGCAAAGAGAACATTAAAGTTGGGAATAAAGAGATTTGGGGTTATTTTACCAATAAAGAGAAAGGGAAGAAATATCACCATGCACACTGACATTTATTCAATATATGACGAGAAGGCTGGATTCACCCTAATTCCCTCCAAAGTGCTTTCAATGACCTTATGTCTCTACTTCCAAAGAGTCAATGATTCTGGTTTGTGCTTGAATCTTGAGTTTAAAATATCTTTCCCCAAGTTTTTAATAGGCATTCACTTAACTCCAGACTAGCCAAAATTAAAGCAAATATGCCTAGTGTTGCAATGAAAGCTTTTACCTGAGCCAATTTCATTGGAAAGTTCAGAATCTCAGAATCACAGCAATTCAGAGATGAGATGAACCTTAGACATCATTAATAGCAGTGATTTTTAACTGCAGATAATCATTAAGAAAAAACATACACACAGAGGCCTAAATTCCAGTCACTACTGCTGAGTCAGGAGAACTTGAGTTAAAGGCCTACTTCAGCTACAGAGTGAGTTCAAGACTAGCCAGGGCAACTTAATGAGAACCTGTCTCAAAACAAAAAATAAAGCCAACAACAATATCACAGAGGAGTGGAGCACTTTGCCTTGCACGGAAGGTCCTAGTGTAGGTTCAATCCCTAGTGCCAGACACAGGGGGAGAGGGAAAGGAAGGGGGCAACCCAGTCAGCCAAGACATAGCCCCACTCATCAGTGTGCTTTAAAATCTCCCTTAAGTGATGCTACAGTACAACGTGAACTGACAAGCACTAATCTAATTCTACATTCTAAGACCACCCCAACCCCTCCTTTTCAAAGAAAGAAAATCTTCATCAAAACTATCAGACAACAAATTTGTCAGAGTTAGGCTAAAACTACTCATTCTAAGAAAGCAGGCCCTCTCCGTTTACTTCTAAGGCACTAGACTTGCTTTTCTCCCTCAATTAATTTTCCATCATTAAACCAACATCCCTACCTATCCCAAAATAAATAGACATTTTAAGGATTCTCAGCTCCGGTATCCCGTTCCATAACTTTTTTAAAACCTAAATTATGTATGTCTGTTTCCTAGCATCCAAATGCTTTTATTGATCGGATTGAATGACTAATACTAGGGATGGAATCCAGAGCCCTGTGCATGCTAAGCATGTGTTCTATCACTGAGCTACACACCCAGCCCTCTCATGATCTTTTTTTTTCTCCTGGCAAGAAACCCTGGGTGATTAATCAGACATGATATGCCTTTAAAGAAACCATATTGCTTCTCCTCTGGAAAGTTGAGCTCCACCTACCTTTTTCACCATCTTGGTAACATGAAGGAATTTTCAATCTACCTCACAAGATTCACCGTCAATTATCTTTTGTCTCACTTAATTTCTAGTTTGTACCTGCCTCACCATACCTGGTGGACTTCTCCTGCCCTAGCCTCTGTTTTGTGAGAGACGTCTTTTTTCCCTGAAGCAACTTCTTTCACTCTGCCAGTTAGTCATGCCGGGTTCTTTTTTTTTTTTCCTCCTTCCCCCAAGCAGCTGGTCTTTTTGATGTCTGGCACACATTTATCTGGGCTTCCAATAAGATGTTTTTACATAGTTTCCAGGCTTCCTGGAGGTTATTGACTTTAACTCTTCCATTCAATTTTTCCCCTAATTTCGAACATTTGTTAGAGTTTCTTTTTCAAAAGTTGAATACCTGGTTGATGGATCTCTTTGATTTTTTTTTCTCTCCCACCAGATTGCTAAATTAAATGCATCAGAACTTAAATATAATATTTCAAATTACCTTTGGGATGGAATCGCTTCATGAATTCTCTGCACTTTCATGTTCTCCCTAGTAAGCAACAGATGTTTCACGGAGTGGAATTGGAAATGCTGTTACCTGTTCACATTTTAATGTATCTGCTTATTTATATAAAACATTCTGATCCTGTTACTGTTGGTGAATATAACATTTACATTTTTGGTAAAAAGCATAACTCATGTTCACTGAACAAGCTCGATGCTCTAGACCTAACATGGTAATGTGCTAATGTGCTCTTCTAAGTATGCAAAATCATAACCACTTCAATTATTTGTTCCTAAACCTGTATCTCAAGGCATAAAGGAATACAGAATTCTGAATCTTTTACAAAATTTCCTATAACAGGACCCTGGTGAGATGCCTAACCAGGTATAGGTGCCTCTCTGATCACTTGAATCCAATCCTGGGGACCCACATGGAGACAGCAGAGAATCAACACGCCCAAGATATCCTGACATTCACAAGCTCATCTGACTATCTCCTCAACCCCAACTTCCTGCCACTGCCACATATACACACAAATAAACAAATGTAAAAAAAAAATGTAAGTCCCTATAATGCTCAGTTATTAGTTCAATAACTGCATTTACTCCCTCAAAGCAAAACAATCCTCTCGAGATAACATGAACATATCATGGAAATTTATTCTCAATTTTTTCTTATTTTAAGTGTTTAGGTCCAAGATTCTTGAGAGTAGAACAGACCAATGGAATTGTTATATACTATGGAAGTATAATGCCATTACAGCACAGGTACCATAGATCCATATGCATGAGACCCTCAGCTGGAACATACTCATTACTGGTGGATACAGAACCCTTGGAGAGTTCAGCAGTGACTCAATGAAAACAGGGTGATTTATGATACCTTGAGCCACAGAAGCTCAACACAGAGGGATGACTCTGTCCAAAGTAGCTGACAACAGCCAAATCAAAATAGGAATTTGAGAGGCAGGTAGACTTGTTAAGAACTATTTAAATAGCCTCCCAATAGATCTGCCTACCTTTTTCTCTTGCCTCACCAACTTCTTTAACTCCAAAGTGTTGCTAATTATCTTTCTAAAACAACATAAACCATGACATTTCCCTCCCTAGGAACCCTCACTCCCTATGGTCCAAGAAATAATGTATATTCCTCCTACTATGGACTCTATGCTATCTATAACTGCATTTGACATTTTGCCTGTTGAAGAGGTGACTGAATCCTCTCTGCTACAGTGTGAGGACACTGCTGCTTAACTTAAATCTCTAGAACTTCCAAAGGAACCAGGAACCTCCCATCTTAGCACAACATAGTGTATATTTTATTCTAGATCAAAGAGGACTTGGGTTCCAACCCTGCCTCTGCCACTCACAATCTATACAACTCTGAATGGAGTTCTTATTTAATTACTGTATTTACTTACTTCTATAGCTACAGGTGTTTCGCCTGCATGTGCCTGTGTACCGTGTGCCATGGCTGGTGCCCTTGGAGACCAGAAGAGGGCGTTAGAGCCTCTGTGACTAGAATTGCTGACGGTTGGTGCTTGGAATGGAACTCAATGCGCTTTTAACTGCTGAGCCATCTATCTCTCCAGCCCCAAGAATGTATTTCTTAATCCTTTCCAATCTCAGTTTCTATGGGTAAATTAAAGGTGATAATTTTTGACTGCTTAGATGATAGCTGTGGCCTTTAAATGAGAAAAAGTCCTTAGCATGGGTCTGAACCAAAAGAAACTACACAATAGCTATTAGCTATTATAAGGCAAAAATGTATTTTTGTGAGCATATAGGAACAAGACTTGTGTTACACAAAATAATTAATGTTACTGGGGAACCAGAGAAGGATACTTCAGACTGAATCAGACTAACACTGATGTTCAGAAAACAGAAATCTCCCTTTTTCCTTCCTCAGTGGAGTCTCCAGCTAATCCTGAAATTGCATGCAACCTGATGTGAATCAAATAAAGGTAAAATAGTAATTACACTGAATCAAACATTTTGTATTTATACATTCTAAAGGAGATTCCACTGCTAAGCCAGAACTGTTACTAAGTTCTCTTTTTAGCACACCCAGAAGACAGGTGCTTTAACACTGAAGGGACAGGCCCTGGGGTTCAATAAGACCCTCTCAAAAGAAACACAGAGAGCCAAACTGATAACGTCAATAGATTAAAAAAAAAATCACAAGGTCAGTAACAAAATCCAACCCCAGCTGTGGTGCATGCTTTTAACTCTAGCATTTAGGAGGCAGAGGCAGGAAGATCTCTGTAACCAGTCTAGTCTACATAGTGAGTTCTAAGACAGCCAAGGCTACATCATAAAGCCCTGTCTCAAAAAATAAAATAAATGAAATAAAATAAAATAAAATAAAATAAAATAAAATAAAATAAAATAAAATAAAAATCCAGCCCAGCTAAATGGAGGAAAAACACAAATCTTGAAACATACTTTGTCTTATATACAATAAAATTTCAGTATCTCACTCACTCCCTTCCCCTCTGTCCTAATATAGCTTAAGTAATTCTCAGAATCCTTTGAGATACATATATGGCCATTTTCAAGTATAGTTACATGTTCACAGGTTCTTTGCGCATAAAGATAAACAGAACAGAAACAATGACTCCAAGATCACAGTGACTGGTACAAAGTTCTCCTTGGTATCATTCTATGTTGCTGTGAAAAGGGACCTTTTACAAATTCAATACTATTTCTAACTAAATGCCACGCTCTTCAAGACAACTCCAGCATGCTATTAATGTGCTAGCTGTCACATATCCTAATGAAAATGGTTAGGATTTTACAGAGCAGGGCCTGAGGAGATAGATGCCTCAGGGCTTTAGAGCACTTCTAGAGGACTCAGGTTCAGTTCCTAGCATCCACAAGGTAGCTAACAACTGTTTGTAACTCCAGTTCCCTCACACAGACATTCTTGCAGGCAACACAGCAATGTATATAAGGCAAGCCTTTTAAAAAACATTTAGATATCATAATATTTTATACTAACAAACTACCATTACCTATTTAATACTCCAGTCCCACTCCCTTTTCCTTGTTTGTGTTTTGTTTGTGCTGGGGATTGAATCTAGGGTCTGGCACATGCTAAGCACATGCTTTACCTCTTAGATACCCCCCAAAGCCCACAATTCTCATCTCACTCACATGGTACTTATCACACTTCGTGGTGCATTCCAAGTATGTGTGAATGGCTTATCTCCATACTACCAAGCCCGGTGTGGTTTTTTTTTTGGGGGGGGGGGGAGGTGATCTCATACCCTTCTTGTTGCTTCTGTGATGCCAAGCATAGAATATTTCACATAACAGACACTCCAAAAAAATATGGCCAATGAAAGCTATTAATTACAGATGCTTTGTGATCATGGCATCTGGACTGGAAATTATTTGAGAAGTACTGAAGTCAAGCATGTGGGCAATGCGGGATCTCACTCAAAAACTCTGGCAGTATGATAAACTTCCTCCCTGACACCCTCAATAGAGCATCAAGATGGTTCCAACTATGGTCTATAACTGAGAGCCCGTCAGAACACCAAATCTGCTCAAAGTCTTTCTAGACCTCTAGAAGGGCAAGTGCAAGGCTATCAAGAATAAAACTTCAACTAGTGGGGTATATCTCAAGGGTGAGAGTGCTTTGCTTGCATAGCATGTACAAAGCCCTAGGTTCAATCCTCATCATTCTTCCCAAACAAAATAAAACATTAAACCTGGATTAGCCTAAGGTTCAGTGAACTGGTCCCATAGACATTGCAACCTGCTGCCTATGAATCATCTTTAGCTCTGAAGAAAATCCATACTTCTCCCAAGTAAAGTGCTTGGCCACTAATTCATTCAGATCTAGCTTCATGCTAAGTCAATACATTGACTTCCTCAGAACTGCCTCCCCGAATGGTCAAACTTATCTAAGGATAGTCCACAGGAGATGAGGCTAATGTGAGTCACTGGGGAGGCCAGGGTGACGGTAAAGATCACCCTGCTTCTATACCAGCCATCTAAAGGTATTTGCTGGGGTCTGTCTGTGTTGTGACAGTGTCCTAGACTCAAATGAATGCCTCTAACACTCCACATTTTTGAGCCATTCAGTCATGCATTTTTGTTATTGTTGAAAGTGGTGCGAAATTGCACTGCATGAGCTAAAGTCCTTGGTGGTCTTCCAAGGATTCCAGCTAAAAAGGCACTTCCTTTGTTCCTCAGGAGAATGCGGTCCAGTAGGTCACTGAAAAGGGGAAATAAAAGCAGCAGCCCTGGGAGGGAGATGAAGGACAAGACAAAAAGAATAAAATGTTTTGGGTGTGAGCACATTAGCTTCCATTTCCTGCTGCTGGACACTACTAACTCCCTATCTTTTGGAGGGGAGGGGGATGTCCAGATAGACACTTATGCAAAGATGTACCTCGGGTAGCTTCCAGTGCCCATGACAATCAAGGGGAACACCCAGTGTCCCTGACCACCTTTCCAACTTCATTTGCCATTCGATGTTGGCTGGGGAAGATGCCCTGCCATCTCTAGAGACTGCGCACCACAAACCTGAAGGCCTTGGGGACGGTGAATTCATAGCCCACTGCCAAAATGCCTCTAGTCTATCTCAGAGGCACATATTATTTGCAAAAGCAGATGGAAACTTGTCACTGTCCCATTAAGTGCATAGCTAGCTGCATGCCTCCTTTCAGAATGTGGGAATGACAACTGTAACCTTCACGCCAATCATCTCTGAAGCACCCAGGCCCAAACAGCGCAGGGCACAAAAGACCTCAGGTCTGACCTGCAGAGCCCCCAAGCTTCTGCGGCTGCTGGTTCAATTCTCTTTTACTGGCAGGCAGGAGGAAGAGGGAAAAGAAAGGGGGCTTTTCAGAGCTCTACAACCAATAAAATCATGAGGCTGGGAGGACATACTTGAGTTCCCAAAGACAGGCAGCTGAAGGGCAAACAGCCTTTCATCAGTAGCGTGTGAGTTACTTGACAACTGCCAAGGTGCAGTGGACGCCTGGGCTACTACCAACAATTTCTTCAGTTCTATTTCTAGACAGAGGCCGGTTACACTCTGAAAGTGCCCAGCAACTTACAATTACTCTTGTAATTTATATGTAATTGATGACTGCACTTAATCTCCAAGGTTATTAATAGCCCTTCCAAAAGATGACCCCCAAGTCTTCTTAAGCCTTTGGAAGTTCCTGGTTAAAATTACAGTATTTCCTTTACTGGCTGCTGGCCCCCTGCCTGCCCCACCCGGGCAACCAGTACAGCGAGGCAAAGGCTCACTCTGTACACTTCCATGAAAGGTTCGGAATGGAGATTTGGCCTTCGGGGCTCGAGTCTCTAACTCCTCCGTTAGGTTAAGCTGGCCAAAAGCCAGTTAGATTCGTGGCTGCTTCTGAGCCCCCGGGCTGAACAAGCTACCTGTGTCGCTTCGGCCGCCAGCCCGCAGGGCTGTGCGCAACAGTTGGCGGCTTCAAAAATCGAGTACAACAGGGAAGGAGGACTCGGCCAGGCACTGCCACCGGCGGGCCTGAAGACCTCGCGAGCAGGAGGGGAGGGCGTACCTGATGCTGCCTCCCCAGTGCTCCAGTAGAGTTCCCCAAATACCGTACGCACCCCCCCGCAACCCCCCAGTGCTGAAATCCGGTGAACTTTTTCAGAGGCAAAGCCATCTTCATTTGCATAACCATCTCCAAACCGAGATTTAGGTTTCCTGTAATCAGTCCTTTCAAAGGTCTGTAATTGAAAGTGCAATTAACCCTTAAAATGAGGTGAGAAAAGAGAAAAGGAAGGGAAATACCCTTTTTATCCAACACCTTCCGGAAAGCTGGAGACTTCCCAAAAGTCGGGATTTGAAGGAATACCGAGTAAAGCGTTCGCTTTCTAAAGGTGACTTCTAAAGCCCTTGCAGTTCCTAAAAACTAATCCGTGCCCCGGGTGGAAGGGGGGGGGGGGGGGGGGGGGTGTAGGAGACCGTCAATGAGTCGCTCATTCAAGTCGCACGTTTTGCGCCCCTAGGAATCTACAAACTCCAGGAGGTTCCCCACCCCGCCCCCACTCGGCCTCGTAGTCACCCACACAACAAAGCGGGGAACACAGTAAGGAATTCAACCCGGAAAAGGCAAGAGAGCCCATGCCAAGCACTTTGAGGGCCAGAGTCCCTAGTGGCTTCCTGGGAATGAGAGGGCTTGGGTGGGAGGCAGCAGCAGGGGACCTGAGTGGCGCTGAATAAACCGGTGGCCCCCTCCACTCGCAGTGCCCGCTCAAAGCCGGGGCTGGCTCCTGACTGCCGGTTTCTCCCTCTCTCGGCTACCTGGTGCGGCGTGGGGGGCCGCCCCTTTTCCCGGGGTGCCCACCTCTCGGTAATGGGGCGAGTGTAGGATTCCCACCTACCGTTGATCTCATAGAGGGGGGCATCGTTCTTGTTGAAGCCTTTGGACACGTAGAGACGTCGCACTTCCGAGCAACTTTTCGACTTGGGCTCCGCAGCCAGCAGCGAGGCGCTGAGCGCGGCCAGGGTGCAGAGAAGCGCGAGCAAGCCTAACCGTGCCATGGTGCGGACCCTGAGCGATGCGCTCCCACCTTTAGGGGACAGAATGAGACCGGGTGGGAAGCAGCGCTGCGGAGCGGGCGGAGAGGCGCGGGAGTCAACACTCACGAGCGGAGCGAGAACCGGGGAGTTGGGAGTTGGTAGTGAAGAAGGAGGAGGAGGAGGGCAGGAGGAGGAGACGCGGGCGAAAAGTGGAGCTGGGCCTCGCGTCAGGCAACGGTCCCCGGTGCCAGGCTCCCAGCCAGGGTGGGGTACAAGGAAAAGGGTGTGGAATGGGCGCGGGACCCAAGGGACTAAGGAGAGGATCGGTGACCTCGGGGCTCCAAAGGCTAGAGGACCCGGGCCAGCTAGCCAGGGGCGAAGGGGCTCAGGGAAAGAAGAGAAGGTGGCAGGCGTCGCAGGAGAGCAGAGTGTGGGCGGCGTCGGCGAGTGATCGCTGGCGCGGGGCTCCAGCTACCTGGCGCTGCTCCGCTCACCCAGCTCGGCTCAGCTCACTGCCCTCGGCCGCGCGGCTGTGCCCTTCTCAGCTCTGCCGCTGATTGACTGGCCCGGCTCGCACAGCAAGGCTCCGCAAACTTGGCCAAGCGGGGCGGCCCTAGGGAGGGAGGGGGCGGGCATGGGGAGAGGGGGGGCGAGCCCGAGACAGGCGGGAGCACGCAGGGCCGGGCCGGGAGAAAACCTGGAAGCTGGGTTGGATCTGGAGCGGGCCAAATCCACTTCCTAGGGGGCCCGCACGGGGCGCGCGGCGCTCCCTCTTGCGACACGCCCTGCTGGGCTCCTCCCTCCTGCCCTCCTCTTCAGAGGCGGGGAACCTGCCCCCCACTCCCCCCACCCCCGCCAAGAGAGGAAAGGGCAGTTTCTTCCTGCTTAAGGGGCCAAGTTTCAAGAGATCCTGGTGGCCTGGGTCTTGGGGCCTTGAGCCCCTGTCTGAGCCACAAGCCTTTCCCCACAGCCACTTGACAGGCTATCCCCGTGGGTCAGAGCAGCACTGAGCCCTTCAGCCCCAACACCAGCCTCCTCGCTGCTGCTACCCAGCATTCAGGGTCACTTCTAACCAGCACCTGGGCGAGGAAGGCACCCACTTACATTACTAGCATTGTTTTGATCCAAACAGCGGGGGGGGGGTGGCGGGCGACTTGGAACTCACAGCTGGGCTGAGAGACTCACCTGGCCTCCCTTGACCTGCATCCCATCACACAGTGTTCCCCCCAAAAGCACAAGCTAGTCCCTCACTCCAGCAATCATTTTCTCAGCCTGCTTCACCCCCACACAGTGTTCAACTCACGCTCACACCCTACGTTCTAATAAATAAATGTAAACGAACTCTGAAACTGACCAGAAAAAAAAAATCACTGAACCTCGAGGAGATGGAGCTAAATCAAGGTTGCTCAGAAAAACTTTTGGCCCCACACTGCCCTGTGTAAGGTATAAGAATTGACACCACGCAGAAAGAAAGAAACGCTAAGAACTAGCACTCACCTAAGGTGAATGTGGCCAAAGTCTTGGGACTCTTGAATGGAAGACCTTAGTGGTGGCAGGGAACGACAGCCCAGGATCTCCAATCCTTCTCTTCTACATTTAGCCACAAGAAAACTGGGAATGGGTGAGTCTTCCCACCTTCCAAGCTTTGTCAGATTCCATTAATGAGTGTTTTTGAAGCTCCCAGGGCTCTTTTAATGAAGGGAACCGTGCAGATTGTGAACTTGTCATTACTGTTGTTATTGTTACAATCTGCTTTAAGAGCTAAGGGTGAGAAGTGCCTCAGACACCTCGGGAGTGTGCTGGGAACTGGGCAGATGAAAAGGGCTGGAGCTTATTATTTGGCTAGACTCTCAATTCCCATAAAATTACATAGGGTGAAGATACGAACCATCATTACAATTATCGCCCTCAGAGGGTTTGTGGAGACTTCCTCCACTGTTCTTTGCAAACCGTGTTGACATGGTCGGCTGTGAGGAGCCATAGAAAGTTGTGAAGCTGTTCTTCTGTAGAGCAGTAGCGTGAACAGACACACTGTGACCTGTCTGTAACTGGGACTTCCAATTGCTTTTCTGTTTGTTTGTTTGTTTGTTTGTGGTAAGGTTTCTCCTGTGTAGCCCTGGCTGTTCAGGAACTCACTCTGTAGACCAGGCTGGCCACTGGTCTCTGGCTCCCAAGTGCTGAGATTTAAGGCCTACGCCACCACACCCAGTTGGGACTTACAATTTTTGATGTCTGGCAATACATTTAATTTATGCAAACTCAGCTCCACTGAATTCCCTGTCATCTTCAAGGAACTTTTGAATAATCCAGGTAATCCTTAAACTGCGGAACCATGAGGTCCTCCTGGCACTGCTAGCGCTTAGCACACAGCACTCTGACATTCATCGATGCATACATAAAGATATTCTTCAGCAAGGGAAATATGATCTGAGATGCAACCAACATTAATAGTAAAATAAAATTCCAAACTGCAGGAAGATCAAGAGTTCAAGACCAGCCTCAGAGTTATAAGAAATTTGTGGCTAGCCTGAGCTACATATGACCCTCTTTCAAAATAAAGGAAAATAAAATAAAACTCTGTGGCAATGAAAGAGAAAGGGACTTTCCTGATGTATAAAAGGGCCGCATTGGAACATTGCCTCCCATAGCAAGAGGAACTCATTTTTGCCCCCCTCAAGTCACTGATGCTCTTCCTCTTGGTGTATTATTAACCAAAACTTGAGCCTTTTCTACCAGAAACAGTAACCTCTGGCTACAGGCAGATCTGGACAAGTCTGAACTTTACCAGGGAAAGCAGGAACCCCAAGGCCTGTTCAGAGGCGGCTCCCACTTCAAAGCCTCCTTTCATTTAAATACAAACAGGGTGAACAACTGGCAATCTATGAAACAAATATCACCCCGATGGAAGCTTTTCAGATGGCCCTTGCTCCTGATGCTCTCCCCTCCCCCACCCCGGCTCGCTAAAGGAGGCTGGAAATGCACCTACACCAGGATAAGTCCTCCAGCCTTTTGGAGGAATGCACGATGGAAGACCTTTCAAACTGTTAAACTTCACGTGACTTTAGGTTGATTTTCACTTTTGTTTTTTATTATTTTGGTAAGAACTACATAAATGTTACCATTTTAGCCATATATAGATATATAAAGTTGAGGGCCGAGGAATTTGCTCAGTTGTTAAAGTGTGTGCCAAGTATGAGAATCTTGAAGTTCAGTATCCAGAACCAGTTTTTAAAAAAGCTCCGTGTAGGATGGGTCATGGTGACACATGCCTTTAATCCCAGCTCTAGGGAAGTAGGGGCTGAAGGATATCTGAGTTGAGTTCTTCAAGGTCATCCTGGTGTGCAAAGCCAGTTCCAGGACAGCCAATGCTGTTACGCAGAGAAAACCCTGTCTCGAAAAACAAAACACAAAACAAAACAAAAATTCTCCAGTGTAGAGGTTCTCATTTATAATTCCAATGCTAAGGAGTATGCTTGGCCCCCTGGCCAGCCAGATTAGGCAACTTGGTTAGCTCTAGGTCCCAGTAGGAGACACACACAAAGCAAAACTCCTGAGGACTAACACGAAAGGTTGACCTCTGACCTCCACACGCAGCTCTGCACATATACAAATGCATACAGATGACACAAATAAAATACACAATCTAGCGACATTTAAAATAATCTAACATTGTTCGGTCATTGTCCCAAAAGCAATCCACATACTCATGAGTACTCCATTTTCCCACTCTAGACCCTAAAAGCCACCAAATCTGCTCAGTTTCTAGAGTTTCACCTAGTCTGGACACTTTGTTTGAAGAGAATTACACAATTCTGGGGCTTTTTGTCTGGCTACCTTCATTCAGCATCAAGTTCTCAATATCCATCCATGTGGTAACATATTTCAGCCTTTCTTTCCTTTTTAAGGATGAGTAATATTCTATTACGTATTACAATGTGATGCTTTAGTACCTTACACTTTACACTTCAGAGTATATCCTCATACCTGAAAAAGCATGTAGTTATCCCTAGGGGCTTAGGATGTAACGCAGTGATAGAATACAAGCTTAATGTACCCAGGGCAATGATCCAACTCCTAGCATCCCTTCAAACACAAAGGACATTTTGAATTTTGTGTCATTATTTGAATTCACCTGCTTACAATGTCACACACACATACACACACACAAACACACACTATACTTTGAGCATATCTCCTTTTATTGAATTCCTCTCCACTGAACTTTTTCTTCTCAGAAAGTTCCTCCCCTGCTTTGATTTCTCTTGTGGCATGCAGTATGTGTGTGTGTGTCCCACTGCATTTAATTACGGGTGCCTGCATGAGCATAGGTAGGGATTGTGAGCCTAGCTTCTGACATTCCTAGGAGACACAGTCTCACAGCAAAGTCTTTGCATTTCTTTTTAAAAGAGACAAGGAAACCAAGTCCCAAAGAGGTTATATAGCTTATTCATGGCCAGAGATCTTTGAGTAGCTGAACCACCAAGACTGAAATCTAAGCCTCTGTCATAATCCCATACTTTTCTGTCAGAAAATACAATGCTCTAGGTCTTGTTTAGGATCAGTAGTAAAAGTGTAACTTCCCCGGATCCTGTAGAATTATCTTTGCTTCAGGTTAATAACTGAGCCTGGCACTCATAAAATAGTACTTAACTGAGCAGTTAGTGCTTAGTTCTAAGAGGAGGGAAGATGTATAAGCCAAGGCTGGTTTAGACAGAATGTACTTATAGCATGTCTGGTTTTCCCAGATGACGGGTCTTAGTTAGGGTTTTAGTGCTGTGAACAGACACTATGACCAAGGCAATTCTTGTAAGGACAACATTTAGTTGGGGCTGGCTTACAGGTTCAGAAGTTCAGTCCATTGTCATCAAGGCAGGAGCATGGCAGCTTCCAGACAGGCATGGTGCAGAAGGTAAGAATTCTACATCTTCATCTGAAGACTGCTAGCAGAATACTGACTTCCAGGCAGCTAGGATGAGGGTCTCAAAGCCCATGCCCACAGTGCCATGCCTACTCCAACAAGGCCACACCTCCTAATAGTGCCACTCCTTGGGCCAAGCATATTCAAGCCATCACAAAGGAGTCTCTCATCTAGTGGGGGTGGGACACATATGCACAAGGAATGAAGAACACATTGCCACATTGCGCTGTCCTCCAAGCAAAGAAACTAAGTTAAATCAGGTCCTTTTGACCAATGGGTGAGTTCCCCACACTATCAAACACAAAGATGTGAAGAAAGCAGATTCCTTTCTTAGTTATGCTAAGTTGTTGTACCCTTACTGGATTCATCCTATATATATACTGTCATTCTTCTCCATTCCATGGACAGTTCTCTCTGATTCATTCTTCAGCAAGCCTGCCTGGGGAACTCCAAGCAGAAATAGCAGCAGTTCCTGTCTCTAGATCTTCAACGAAAGAAACTGCCAACCTTGTCCCTCTACAGAATCTATACTGTCTGAGAATTCTTCCCCTTAGCACTGGGAGCTATTCCAAATTGAGCATATCCCCAGGGAAATAAAAGACCTCTATTTGAAATCTGCTTTTCGAAGTGAGCAACTACTTCAGAATTGGTAAAAGTTTGTTTGGACATGCCTGGGAATGTAGTTCATTTGGTAGAGTGGTGCCCTGTGTCTAATTTTTAGCACTCCATTGAATTGAATTTCAAGTCCTGTAATCCTAGGACTTGAAAAGTAGAGACAGGAGGATCAGAAGTTCAAGGTCATCCTTGGCTACAAAATGATTTCCAGGCCAGTCTGGACTGTATGAGACTCTCACTAAACTATTTTTTAAATTGGTTGGACAAACTCAACATGTTCTCATACCAGATTTCACCCTTTAGCTCTTGTTGTCCCCTGGTTCTTCACCTTTTCAATCAAGCAAGCTATACTATGTGACTACTTATTTTATACAAAGATTGATTCAAGGGCTTGGAATGTAGGGTAGTGAAGAAGAACTCACTTCGAGTATGTGAGACTTTGCCTTCTTCTCCAACACTATGGACATTTTTTTTTAAATGAGAGCTAGGTGCTAGGGTTGTAGCTCAGTTGATAAAGTGCTTGCCTGGTATGCACAAAGCCCCAAGTTCAATCCCTGGCAACACACACACACACACACACACACACAATGTCATAGTGTATGCCAATAAGCCCATGTGAAAGTAGAAAAGTGTAAGAAGTTCAAGGTCATCTTGGCTACATAGCAAAGTCAGTTTTGATAGCTGATGCTGAGATAATCCAACATTTTTAAACAAACTAATAAATAACACTTTAGTTCTGTAAAGAATTTGGATACTCAGAAGATCAATGGCCTTAACCTAGGAGTAAGAAGAAGGCCTATATCCAAATGGAGACAGCCATCTCAATTTCCTCTTTTTGTATGTTGGTGGCTGTCCTTAATCCTTTGGGATTGAAACCAGTACAGAAGTAGTGGGCCTATGGTACTGTATGAAATTGGTTCTAGGTCCTCCTATAGTAAAACAGATAATTTATGCTGTGACAGTTTCACTCTCCAGGGGTTTTAAGATACTGAGGGACACCCTCCCCCAACTGGACTTTATGGAATCTGCTTCTCTGCAGTAAGGATCAAGAAACTAACAAAGACAAAGCTCGCCTCACTGAGAAAGCAACAGAATGCCTTAAATGGCTGCAAGAAACTTCTTAATGGGGTGCCTGTGTAATCTAACAGGTTTGTGAGCCTGAACTTCAAACCTGAGAGGTTGCCATGAACTTGTTCACTTTTTTTTCTCCCCACCTCCCTTCATCAGCACCACCATCCTCCTCAGCCTTTATGTGAAGAGACAATATGCATTTTTTAAGAAGACCCAGCGGGAACCAGGCATTTCTATTCCAAAGACATAGCACAGATAAAAAGAGTTGGAGAGCAGGTCAGACATACTTTGACATTTGTCTTTTTTTTTTTTTTTGAGCCACTGATGGGCAATGTCTGCAGAACTGCCACCGTTCCTGCCACACTCTAACAATAATGCATTCAAATGAGCCAGAGACTGAAACCTGCACGCACATTCCTCCCTGGTAGAGAATGGAATCCAAGACATGCACCACAGGGGGAGTAGCTTTTCCCATGTCCCTCCATGCTAACAGATGCAAGCTTTTCTCAATTAGACTGGCTTTCTATGATCATCGTAACAGGTATTTTCGTAGTAGTTCTCAGAGGGCCTGGAACATTCTGCCAGACACAAGGACTTTGAAGATGAGGGTTTTTTTTGTACCCCTCCATATCCACAACCTCCAAGAAAGTCCTGGTTTGCTTCCTTTGATTTCAGGGATTTTTTTTTTCTTTTGCATTCTTTCCTTTTTTTTGTTTGTGTTTTGTTTTTGCATTTCAAGACAGGGTTTCTCTGTGTAGCTCTGTCTGAACTCAAAGATTTGCCTGCCTCTGCCTTCCAAGTGCTGAGATTAAAGGTATGCACCATTACTGACTGGCAATTTTAGGATTTATTTTAAAAGTTGCATTAAGAAAAAATATATTAGGAACCAAGGATGTGGCTTGGTTGGTAGTACTTCCCTAGCATGCATAAAGCCCTGGGCTTAAACCCCAGTACCACATAACTAGGTGTAGTGTCTTGTACCTGCAAACCTAGCACTGTGGTGGTAGACATGGAAGTACCACCAGTTCAGTATCATCTATGGCTACATAGTAAGTATGAAGCCAGCCTGGTCTCCGTGAGACTCTGTCTCAAAAATATAAACTAAATAAATCGCTACCTTTTTGTTTGGTTGGGTTTTTTTTTTTGGGGGGGGGGGCTGTTTTCCTGTTTTCGAGACAAAGTTACTCCGTGTAACAGCCCTGGCTGTCTTGGAACAGTCTTTGTAGACCTGGCAGGCCTGGATCTCACGAAGTTCTGCCTGCCTCTGACTCCTCAGTCCTGAGATTAAAGGCACGTACCAATATGCCTGGCTATAAATACTTTTTCAAAAACAGCATATTAGAGAGCAAGCTGCAGGGGATTGTGTGTGCTACATAAGAACTCTACCAAACGAGCTGCAACCTTGCCCTTAAATAATCTAGTCTAATTTATGTTTCCTGCCTTCTTATAATTTAAGCGTGAATTCATTTGGATCCACTTGTCTTGTCGTGCTTGGCTAGTGATAGAACCTAGGGACATGGACATGCTAAGTACTCTCCAGCTACAGCCCCTTCCACACACAAGCTTTTGGAAATTTGACTTGGAGACCTGGTCTTGCTAAATTACCCACACTGACCACAAACATGAACACTCTTGCCTCAGCCTTCTGAGTGGCTGGGATTACAGGCACATGCCACCACGCCTGACAAACTACTTGCCTTCCCTAAGAAAATCTACAAGTGATATAATTTTGAAAACATGCTCAGTTTAGTCAGTATTTTACTTACTTTGAAGAAAGAAATGTGAGGAAACCCTCTGGGGTTCTAGAAATGTTCTACAGTTTTGATTCAAGTGGTAGTTTCCTGGGTACATACATATGTAAAAATTTGTCACTTTGGATTTATGCATGTCACCATATGCATGGCATTACTTAATACCAAATGGGGAAATACAGCAAAACATGATTATGATATACATGTCCATATGCATACACAATCTGTAATTTATCCTTTAAACTACTGATTATATTATTAAATAGTTTGAGGATTGTTTTGTATTTTATGACTGCATATCAAATTTAATCACCTGAAGCTGCATTTGTATGTCTGGACATACATATGTGCATATAGGTTCAAATATACATGCTTATATGCAACCTAATCACATGCTTTTGTGCGTGCATGTGTGTGTGAGAGTGTGTGTGTACACATAGTCACATATATGTTTAAGTGACCATAACTGTCCTGGTAAAGAGCTCTTGTTTTTCTTACTTCCTTTTTTTTTCTCATCAGTGTGATATTTCCTGTTTTGTTTTGGTTCTTATTCCTTATATCTCAACTAAAACAAACTTTCTCCTTATACTTAGCTTTCCATGTTTATCAATTACTACAAAATTCATGTTTTCTGAACCTCCAAATGGGTTTGAGGAGAAGTCAGAGGTAAGTTATCAAGATCTGCCCAGAATACCCAGGTGCTGGCAAGATAACTATATCTAGGAAAGTGTTAAAAATGAAAAACGGGAAGCAATTATAGAGACAGAAACATCATGGCATTCAAACGGGGCCATTACCAGTTACAGAGCCACAAGTGAAGAACCACTCGGAAACCAAGCAAGTGCAAGACTCAGGTAGGAACTGGTAAGGAAAGAGGATCAGGAATTCAAGGTCAACTTCAGTTAAATAGTGAATTCAAGGCCAGCCTGGGGTACATGAGACCCTGTCTCAAAAACTAATAACAAATTCTATTGAGAGCCCTAACCTCTCTTTACTATTCAGGAGAAACTAGGTACCTGATTGTCATGCTTAAAATGAATAAGTTAGGCTGAGCCTGGTGGTACATGCCTGCAATCTCAACTACTCGGGAGGCTGAGGGAGGAAGATAACAAATTTGAGGTTAGCCTTAGGTGTGTATTAAGTTCTAGGCCAGTGTTGCCAATTTGGAATGCCTCTAATCTTACCCATCTGTTGTGTGACAAAATTTCCTGGGGAGACACAACACACCTGTATACTCCCTAGATATGGAGCCCATGACAGACCAAAAAGGGGATACCACCAAAGTCCAACACACGTCTACTCACCCCAAATAGGGAATCCATGATAGAACAAAAAGGAAAAGTACAGATATCATCTAAGTCCAACTTGGGGAACCAATGAGTTTTATTAGGATTACAGGAGTAAAAGTGAGGGGTTACTTACAAAACACCTGCATCGCCAAAGCCCATCCCAGCATGGGTGACAGCTCACAAACCTAGGAACCTGGAGTACACTGAACAGCCTGCAGGCAGCTCAGTAGGTTGAAGTGTGTCCTTTCCAAGTGACTCAGTTGGTCTAAACCTACTACAGGCAGGTTGGCTACTTTCTGCTGCTTCCAAAAAGCTTGGCTTGTGAGAATCTTCGCAACTTGGCTTGTTTACTCTTAAGGAAGAAGGGGCCTAGTGAATCTGGTCAGTTTCAGGGACTTCCTGATACTATTTTAAGTTGTTTGTTTGATTCTTGCCTGAAGAAGCTTCCCTACAGGATAAAATGTTTCAATCTCATAGAAAACCACAAAACAACATCATCTCTAAGATTCTAAAAACAGATAATATTTGTTGGGGATTGGGAACCACTTTAAACTTCACTGATGTAGCCACTAGCAAATTGCTTATGCCCTGGTAAGTAACTTCTCACTCATGCTTTTATAGGCAACTCTAATGAAACTCAGTGGGTCGTGTTTTTTTAAAAGACATCAAAGTAGAAGAGGGGCTAGCAGGAGCAGGATGGGGACAAAAGAAGGTAATGTCAGCTGACTATAATCAAAACATATTGTATACATGTATGAAAATATGATTATTAAGCCCATTATAGTGATATGTGCTAATAAAATATTGCTCAATACTAGCCTATTTACCTAGCATATATAAATCCACAAGTACTGCAAAAAATAGAACAAATTACAATTAATAGTAATATGTTAGGACAGTCATCTACTCTGACCTGGATTCTATAAGCTGTTCTATTCTATGTTGTTATTACATGAGACACTATCTCATGTAGGCCAGGCTGGCCTTGAATTTATTATTTAGTTGAAGCTGATCTTGAATTCCTCTAGCCTCTGCCTCTGCAGTGCTAAGATGTCAGGCTTACAGCACACCTGGCTCAGTGGTTGCAGTTTGACTGCCCAGTGCTGGTTCAGCTCCTTGTTCCTTTGAGGTTGGTGGAAGTAGTTGTTATCTGACCCGAGATAATCTCTTATCTATGTACTTCTTCAAAATATTTTCGTATAATCTTTTGAGTGCTCCCTGTAGGTTACGCAATTTCTGTGGCAACTCCATGAACTGGTCATCCACATTTCATAGATAAGGAAACAACTAGTTTCCTTATCTATAGCTCATGTCCAGGGGCCCAGACAGCCACTAGTTGGGCCAAGATTACCACACAGCACTGCTACTGAAGCCTTTGTTCTGACCACTGTGCACGATAGAATCTTATAATAGCCGTGTGTGTGTGTGTGTGTGTGTGTGTGTCTGTGTGTGTCTGTGTGTAGGAGTTTTTTTAAGACTTTGCTTGTTTGGGTTGTTTTTGTTTTACAGTGTAAAGATGGAACTCATGGCTTTGTGCATATTTGACAAGATGTCAAACTGAATTATACCTCTACTCCTATGTTATTTCCTATAAACACCATGATATAGTTTAAATAATTACAGCAATATACTATAATAAAATATATGTAAATTTGATCTTGAAATGTTTTTTAACCTAAAAAATATTTATAATTATTTATTACTATTATTAGTGTGTATGGATGGGTGTTCATAGGGAATGCATATGTATCACAGCACACATGTGGTGATGAGAGGGCAACTTCCAACAGTTTCTTCCACTATGGGTTCCAGGGGTTGAACAGGCTTGTGCAGAAAGTACTTGGACCAAATGAGCCATCCTACCTGCCCTCAAAATGTCTTGTTCACCCTTGTGATGATGCTTGGTGATGCAATGCCTATGTGGCGAAGTGAATAATGTAGTGATGGTCATGTGATGTGGTCTTAGATATTGTTCAACTTCTCCATCTCTCTATCCCCAGAGAGCTATTCTGAGTACCATAATAAAACCTCTCACTATCTGGCTCCATCACAGCCTGGAAATGAATCAGCTCTTTGTCCTGTATCCATGGTGTATTGGTGACTTACCCATTAGACGCTTGGCAGACATCTCCGTGATCAGATCAACTACTGTGATATTGCAATGCTTATGTTCTCGTTTCCCTTAGAACAAACTGTGCAATTTTAAAATTGTACATTGTTTATTTCTACAGTTTTCTATTTAACAATTTTGACTATGATTGCTACAGGAACTTGAAAACACAGAAAGAAAAATTGTGGACAAGGAGGGACTACTGTATTTGCATTGCAGTGACATTTTGTTTGGCTTAGTCATTCAGCCATCAGTGGGTAACACTGAACACTTTAGCTATTACAAATAATGCTGCTATGAATATGTATACACATATATTTGTATAGGTACCAATTTTCAGTTCTTTTGGGTTTTGACATACATTATCATGGTGAGCAGTCATGGACTCTGAATACAGAGTCTTCTGTTGGAATTCTAATTTTGCCACATGCCAATTTCTTGTTCTAAATCTCCAGATCGTCTTTCAGCTTTGCACAGTCATGGACTTCAAAAAAAACCTCTTTTTATTAGGCGGAGAAAACATGCCTCCCCCAAGACACAGCTGACAACCTATAGCAGCCATTATGTGTGTAACAACAGACTTCTTTTCCCTCTCTTGAGATAAGTCTCATGTATTTCTGACTGGCCTCTAATTTGCTATGTAGTTGAGGGTGAGTTTGTTTCTGATCTTCCTGTCTCCATGACCTGAGTTCTATGATTACACATATGTACCACCACGACCAGTTTACATAGTGCTGATGAGGATGGATCCCAGAAACCTGTGTAATACTAAGTAAACATTCTACCACCTGGGCCACATTCATAGCCAAGTTGTCAGCTGCATACTTTTTTTTTTCTCTGACTTGCTTTCCCTCATGCAACACAACGAAAGTCATTTTGATGATTTTCAAATTTCTAACTGTTAGGGCTGATGTCACCATCAATAATTTCAACATCATAACCATCATCAAATTGGTGAGAACTGAAGACAGTAGTGAAAACAGAGATGTCTTAAAAGTGAAAATGGCCCAGATGTTGAGGCCTTGAGTTCAATTCCCAGTATTGCAAAGGGTAGATAAAATAAGGGTAACATTGCTGAGTTGTCAGCACTGTTCAGTCCCCGCTCACAAAACTAGCTCTTTCCTGAGAAGTGAAGAGTAGTTGCTTTCTGTCCTTTCCATCCCTTAACTGCTTCCCTAAACTCCAAGAGCCAGTCCCAGCCTTGACCTTAGCCTGCACCCAGGAAGAAACAGTCCTCTCTCATCTGCTACCCACAGACATTCGGCACCAAGGTGAACTGTGACACAATCTCCCTTTGCATCACCATGTCCCCTCTTTGAACTCCATTGAAACATCACTTGACAATTAGGAGAACTCACTGGACAACATGCAGCAGGGACCCATTAAAACCTCGCTTTGGTGGATATAAAAATATACTCACTTTCACAGATTTAAATACATCTCGGTTCTCTGCAAAGGGCTGGATGACAGATGGCTTCAAAGCGAGTCACATTTACAAACAGCACACAAAAATATTGTTTAGCAGATTCTCAAAGAGTTCTTCAGATCCCTCCAGAGCCAGTCTTTTTCACGAACTCTTTGGCTTGTAATTTGCGGAGGCTCCCGAAAATGTCTCTGGACTTCCTAACAACATCTCTGTGTCTTTCCTGGGATTCTAGAATAGGAAAGTTCTAGAGCCATGGAGGTGGCTCAAGTGTTATTTTAGAAAATGTCATCTAGGTGTGAAAATTAGCAATTCTTTACCCTAACATAATCTCTAAATCAAAACTTGGGAGAGAATACAGAGACTGTCATAAGCATTATGAATCATGTGTTTGATTTACTTCAAGTCCTCAAGCTGGAACCCTAGCAAGTTAAAGGCCAGCCAGCCAGAGAGAGAGAGAGTGTGTGTGTGTGTGTGGTGTGTGTGTGTGTGTGTATATATATATATATATATATATATATATATATATATATATATCTGCCCTGGAATATACAGTAAGAACCTGTCTCAGGTGATGAGATGTAGGTCAGTTAATAGAGTGCTTGCCTAGCATAGATGAAGTCCTGGGTACCTATAATCCTAACACTCTAGTAGTGGAAGCAAAAGGAATAAAATTTCAGGGCCAGCCTTTACTATATAGTAAGTTGTAGTCCAGCCTGGGTTACATGAGACATTATTTCCAAAAGGAAAACATAGTTCCACACAACACCACCTACAGAGAACAATGATAAAAGTTATAAGTTTCTGCACAACTCCCCTAAAATTGAAATTTACAATAAAGTCACACATTGAGCATAAATCCTGAGCAAAAAATAAGTCACAGTATGGGCTTTGTCCTCCAAGAGTGTTCAGCCTTGCAAAGGACCTAAACATTAACTCACAAGGCAGGCACTGTGTGTTAAATCCAGATAGGCAGTGTGTGGTGGGGTCACTGTGGGTAGATCCAGACCAGAGGAGATATTTATAACACAGGGGCCTCAAAGAGGCAGATGGAGGAGTGAGGTCATACCTGAAATATAAAATGTCTTGAACCTTGCAGGTGTATTCAGTTGGAGGCCCACATGCCACATGTGGCCATGGATGGCTATGAATACAACTGGACACAAAATGATAAACTTATAGAAAACATTATGAGATGATGTTTTTTGTAATGTCAGAGGGTTGGATTCCCCTGAGAAAGAATGAGGAAAGTAGAAGCTAGGCAGAGAGAGAAGAGCAGAAGATATCACAGTTTGGAGAGAGACTAAGAAGGAAGAAACTGGCAAATGAACCATGAGCTGAACCCTTGAGTCAATAGCATAGCCCTGTGTGGTTGGAAGGAAGGATGCTTGGCACAGTGGCCAAGCCATCAGCACCCACCAGATTACAGACACTGCCCTCCTTCTCTTACTGTCAGCGTTATCCTAAATCCACCAGGATTCATGGCATAGTTAACACATGGATTGACAAGGAGAAGAGAAAGCCTGGGCAGAGCCCCCTTTCTGATTCATAGCACAACTGTGGCTTGTCAGCACTCCACAAGGAGTTGGTGCATTTTCAACTCTTCCACTGAAAATTTTCTGTTTTTTCCTCCCACTCATGTTCTAGAATTTTATTTATAACACTTTTTGGCCAGCTCTTTAAAGCGTGTGTGCCTCTGTGTGTGAGAGACTGAGAAACTAAAGTACTCTATTAAGCTTGGAGCTTCTGGAAAGCAGGCCCCACATACATTCCAAGTATTATAATTATGATCCATTATGCATAAGGAGCAGCAATATAGACGCTACCCCACCCCCACCCCCGGTTCTGGTAGCACCATCTTGCATCTGCCTCCTAAGCAGAATGTGAGTCTAGCCGCAGCTTCTTGTCTGGTCCCAGGAAAGCTGCCTGATCCCAGGGCCCTGAGGCTTTCTGGACCATTAATTTAGACATTGGAAGGGACTTCAGAGTCCCCAGGCTCAGTTCTTTGCTGGCAGATAACTCTAGCAAAAGGTACCCCATTTGTCAAAGGAGAAAGAGGTCACCAGTATCTCCAAGCTGTAGAGGAATAACAGAAAGACAATTTTTTGGCCACAATGAGGCCATGTTCCCTTGGGCAAGGGCTGTATTTTGGGTAGCTGCCTAAACCTGGAAAATCACATGCCTTTTCATGGGGTGAGACTCATGGGAGGACTAGTGGTCCTTCCTAGTACAGTGCAGGACTACTACCCAGCCACAGGCTCTTCCTCTGGTCCACAGAGAGGTAAAGAGTTTAGACTGTCCTGAGGAGTAGCCTCCTGCTCAGATTCATTGCTACAGTGAAATTCGATGGAATTGTCCAACAAACCTGTCCTTGAGCCACTGCTCTCCCCTTTTGTTCATAAGCGACCTTGGGGAAGTTAATCTTCCTAAGCGTCATTTTACTTGTGTAGAAAATGGGAATAAAAATAGCTCCTTTCAGGACTAGTGAGATGGTTCAGTACTTGCTGCCAAACAAAATATACAAGAAGGAGCCGGCTGCACGCCTGTAATCCCAGCACTCAGGAGGCTGAAGCAGAAAGATGATAAAGGGTTCAAGGCCAGCCTGAGCTGTGTACAGCCAATTAAACCAAGTGTGAGCTATAGAGCAAGACTGTCACATAACAAACAAAGACCCACGATGAGTCTGTAAAGATCTAGTAATTCAAAATGGTTTAAATTCATGTCCCAACTGGGTAAACACTCTGCTATAGGAAGATGGGGTTGAAGTGCAAAGCTTACAAGATCTGACATGTACATGTTCTTGTTTGCTCTGGGTCCCCTTCACATTTATTTTCATCAACCTGCAGAAGAGCTCCAAGTTGGACAGTGAAGTCTAGCAGTTTTCATTACTGCCTGCTTAAATGGAAAATGCCTTTTTAGTTGGGAAGATGGATGTTGCTCAACTAAAACCATAGAATCTTAATTGTTGTCATTTGCTTTGAAAGACATCTTTTCTACTGGAATAGCTTATCTCAAATAGTAAAGTGAACCTTCAAGGTAAAATGGCAGACAAAGAGCCCTATGTAGCCGTTGTGATAAGTATTATTTCTGTTGCAATTAAAGAGCAGGAGGTGCAAGGAAGCTTTTGGGGCTGGCCATGTGACTCAATTGGCTGAGTAGTTGCCTGTCATGCTTATAAAGCCTGGCTTCTGTCCTTCGCTCCATACAAAAGAAGCAGGAGGAAATTCAAGACAAGTGCAAGGGTGGGGGAGGGAGAGAGGGAGAGAGGAGAGGAGAGAAGGGATGGAAAGGGAAGGGGAGGGGAGGGAAGGGAAGGGGAGAGGGGAAGGGGGAGGGGAAGGGAGGAGAGGGGAGGGGAAGGGAGGGGAGGGGAGGGGAGGGGAGGGGAGGGGAGGGGAGAGGAGAGGAAATAGAGATTGAAAAAGAGGAGGCTTTACCATTTTTATCCTGGTTCACATAGCCATACTCTAAGAGGAGAGATACTTTGCCTCCAAAGCCTATTCATTCAGCTCAGGAGGGTGTGGAAATTTCTCCCATTGGAAGCCACTCCAATGCTGGTGTTTGTCAACTTGATCCTTGAGCCTGAGGCCCTCTAGGGAAAGAACAGGAGGCCAGGGAATCTAAAGTCTGTTGTAATTCCTCCAAGCCAAAAGTTAATGAGGCAGCAGAGAGGCCCTTCCTCCAGACACACAAAAGCAAGATTCTCCCCTCTAGGAACTTAGAATCTTTGCCCGACTCTCATCTCCTCCCTATCACACCCACTTGTATGTTTTTTTGTTTTGTTTTGTTTTGTTTTTGAGTATCCTTGAGTCTTTTCTTAAAAGAATTGCCTGGCCGTCTCTAATTAGGCCTGTAAACTCACTGAAGACAAGGGCCCCTGGCCCTTTATTCCTTTTGTTTCCTTCTCCCTCTCACAGCCACGAGAGCCGTACTCAGCCAAGGCAAGGTCTCTATAGAAGTTACTGACTATCTGACCTTGGGGACTTGGTCAACATCTGAATTTGTGTTAAGTGGCATTCACTGATGGCTGTTCCTGGCTGGCTGGCTCACACAGAGTGAAAGAGACCACAATGTCTAAGTATGCCAAGGGCAGTTTGAGTAGGGAGAGGCAAGCTGTGAGCAGATGGGGGTGGGGGAGGTGCACGGGAGGGGGGGTGTTCTGTCACCGCCCTCCATAGATTGGATGTAATTACCTCTCCAGCATGTGCCCAGATTACTTTCTGTGAAATTGAGTCTTTGACAGCAAACTGCCTGTTCAAAGTGACAGGAGCCAAAGGAGTGGGGGGTGAGGCGGATGAGGCTATATTTTGAAAAGCCTGACCTTTTCAGATACAATTTAATATGGAAAACATCTTTTGGATGCTCCACCACCACCACCACCACCACAGCAAAGACACGAACTCGGGGGGGGGGGGGGTTAGATCACACTTGCTTCTGCAAGCTTAGGGATTGCTTTCCCACATTAGCTAAAGCATAGCATCCTGGCAATCCAGGGTAGGCTTTAAAAATATAGATTACATTTATTTGCGTGTGCGTGGGGAACAGGGCTTCTTGTATGCCACAGCACTTGTCTGGAAGCCAGAGAAAAACTAGTGGGAGTCTGGTTTTCTCCTTCCATCTTGTAGGTCCCAGAAATCAAACTCAGGTCGTAGGCCTGTCACCAAGCATCTTTAATGGACGAGTTATCTCACCAATCCCAAGGAGAGCTTTTTTATCTACAGGAAGCAGAGGAAAGCACACTTAGAGTCTGAGGCCACCCTAGTGAATCTTCTGTGAGCCTTAGGGGTTGTCCTATCCCTAGGCAACATCAACTTCCTGCACAGGTACAACCATAGGAAGGAAAGGTACCTAAATCACATGATAGCAAGAATGCCTCTACATCCGACTTGGAAGACGATATTCCTCAGGCTTGCTGGGCAAGAGGGAGCAGATTTGTTCCACTTGGTTCTTTTTAAAATCTCTTTATTATATTTATTTCTTTTGCATGTGGGCGGGAACTGTGTACGTAAATATATACCCTGGTGCACAGGTGGAAGTCAGAGGACAATTTATGGGAATCAGTACCCTCCTCCCCAATGTGTGTTCATGTGTGTCTCAGGGCTATAACTCAGGTCCTCAGGCTTGATGACAAAGTGTATTTACCCGCAGAGCCATCTTGCTGTTCTCCACCCCCATTCCCACCCCGCTCCCATGGTTGGTGCTTAAAAGTGTCACTGAGAAAGTTACAGGAACACAGATTTTAACTCTGGCTGAGGAAGAGCTCTTTGACCTGGTGGAGAAGCTGCTGTTAAAATGTAAATAGGCTGCCTGCTAAGGGAATCAGTTCTGCCAGCAGAAAAGTGCTTACATCTCAGGAGCAGTCCTCTTAGCCACACATCCTGCTTCCTTACGCAAATCTGCAAAATCCAAAGCTCTAAATGCTCATGATTCAACGTGACTGCCTGTGAGATCCTGCTGGAATAAGGGGGAGGAGGCTGTCAGCTTGCTTGGTTTTGACTACGTCTCATTATATAGCCCTGGCTGGCCTGGAACTCCTTAGGTGGTAGACCTGGCTAAATTCTGGGATTACAGATGTGAGTCACCACCTCAAGCTGGATTTCTCTTTTCCCCCAGAAAGCAATGTGAAGGCCTCAGAGTTGGGTCTCCGGAGTAGGAGATTGAGTAAGAGTGTCAGCACTTTCTGCAGTGCCTTGGGATGCTCTTGCTTTGACCCTGGAGGAGTCATTCCAGGTGTCAACCTTCCCTTCTCCTGTAGGGCTGTTTTGTGTCAGGCAGGTCCAACAACCCACCTGTTTTGCTACTCTGCAGAAGAAGTCCATTCCTCTGCCCCAAGGGAGAACAGCCACTGAGCAAGCTTGGCAAGGAAATACAAGATGTATGAACCCCTAAACCATTTTTCACTCATTTACCAGTCCCCTAAAGGTACTCTATGAGCAAAAGACATGAAATTAGCATTCTTGACCTTTGCCCCCCACAAATCACCATTCCCCTGAAAGAGTGACTAGTCACAAGGCAGATTTTAGCCATTCCTGCCTCATAGAAATAGAGACAGATTTAGAGACATCTTGCATTCCACCCCAGCTTGAAATGTGTTTGGCCTTCTAATGTGCATTTCTCACAGAGAAAGCATTCAATCCCATACCCTACTTTCAATAATGCTTCATGTTGTCAAGGAGGGGTGACCTGTTGACAATCACCAGAGCAAAATTCCACAAACCTGTGTGCTTAAATCGGTGACTCAGGAGATACTTGTCAAGATTGGGGTGGGAGAGGTAACTTGGTTGTTAGAGTCCTTGTCCAGCATGCACAAAGCTCTGGATTCAATCTCTGTCTTTGTTAGGGTTTTACTGCTCTGAACAGACATCACGACCAGAGCATCTCTTATAAGCACAACATTTAATTGGGGCTGGCTTACAGGTTCACTCAGAGGTCCATTATCATCAAGGTGGGAGCATGATAGCATCCAGGCAGGCATGGTACAGGAGGAGCTGAGAGTTCTACATCTTCATCTGAAGGCTGCTAGCAGAGTACTGACTTCCAGATAGCTAGGATGAGGGTCTTAAGCCCATACTCACAGTGACATACCTACTCAAACAGGGCCACACCTTCTAATATTGCCACTCCCTGGGCCAAGCATATACAAACCATCACAATGCCCAACAGTACACTAACTGGCCTTGAGAGCATATGCCAGCCATCACAGTAATCTTAGTACTGGGGAGGTGGGAGATGGAGGCAAGAGGATGAGGGGTTCAAATTCATTCTTAGCTACAGCGAGTTCAAGGCCTGCCTGGGCTACAGGAGATTCTGTCTCAAAAAAAGATGTCAGGATTCCAACAGAAATCTCAGATCCTGGATTAGGGTGTTGTTCAATGTCTAGTAAATTGTGTGCCAAGTGCACAAAGCCCTGGGTTCTGTACACAGCACTGGAAAAATAAAACTGTTCACTCAGGTGCTATAACTTCACTGGGTAGAACAAGTACTTATAGGCGAAGAAACTGAGCCCTACAGTCTCCATCTGACCATCACGAGCCAGAGTGTACCAAAGTCATGAAATAAATGCCTCTTATGCTGTTGTAAGGCATACCATGTTAGGTCAAGGAAGGCTTCACTCCAAAATCTTCTTTGTCTCCCATGCTGCTGGTCACTAAGGTGCAGACATTGGCTGTCCAGGAAGACTGAGGGCTGAGATGCCTTCTACCTCTAGATCTTCCTATGGAACTATAGAAACAGATGATTTCTTTGGTAAGTCAATAATTCTGATCTTCCTGAGTGTTGCCTATGTTCAATTGCAAAAACATATTGTGATGCTAAGATTCATTTGCTTGTTGTTCTAATTTTTGTTGTTTGGAGACAGGATTTTGCCATGCATCCCAGTCTGGTCTTGAACTCACTGTGCAGCCATAGTAACCTCACACTCAAATCAATCCTTGTGCCCTAGTCTCCCAAGTGCTAAGATTACAGGCTGGACTGGACCTAGTTTCAAAGATTTCTCAGGTTTCCTTCTTTTAAGGTTCCTCTTCCTCTTCTCTCTCTACTCTTCTCCTTTAAAATTAGAGTATCTGTTGCTGGCAAGATGAATCCATGGGTAAAGGATGTTTACTGCCAAGCTTGATGGTCAGAATTCAAGCCTCAGGACCCACATGGTAGAAAGAGACAATTCATACCTGAAAGTTGTCTACTGATCTCTCTTCTGACTGTGGTGCTTCCACCAAAAAAATAAATGAATGCAATTTTTTAAAAATTCAAGAGGGAATCCTTGACAGATGTGTGCTTTCATTTGTACTTTCCAGCAACCCCACCATTTGGGAGGCTGAAGAAGGAAGAATTCATTCAAGGCTACTTTGGACTATAGTGTAAGAGAGAGATAGAGATGGGACAGAAGAGAGGGAGGGCAAGAGAGACAGAAACAAAGACAGAGATACATGGAGAGAGAGAAAGAGAGAAATAAAGGCAGGTGGACTCAGGAAAAATATAACAAAAGAGAAAAAACACAGGAATATTCTAATACTGGTCATAACCTAGCTCCTCTCTCTTTTCTGTCTCTCTCTCTCTCTCTCTCTCTCTCTCTCTCTTTCTATTTTGGTTTTTCTACACAGGGTTTCTCTATGTAGCCCTGGCTGTCCTGGAACTCACTTTGTAAACCAGAATGGCCTCGAACTCAGAAATCTGCCTGCCTCTGCCTCCCAAGTGCTGGGATTAAAGGCGTGCACCACCACTGCCCGGCTTCTCTCTCTTTTTTTGAACTAAACATGTCACCTGGGTCCCATGCTTCCTCTCTTGCTGGCTCAGGACTCATGGCAATGCACCTCCATGAGTGAGAACAGAGCAGGGGTTGCTCTGTTGTTTTTGCTCAACAACCACCATCTTCCCTACAGCCCTTGGGGAGCTTCTCCAGAAACCCTTAGATAGCAGCAGAATTCAACTCATCACTGAGCTTACTGAAGCCGTGTTCCAGGGCTGAGCCCTTTGAAGGAAAGCTATGGGACAGCTATAGCAATATACCTACTCTGTGTCCTATAATACGGATAAGCTCAAAATGACTAGTCAAAAAACGACACTGAGATGCTAAAGATATGTGTCACGGGTAGAGTGCTACTAGTCTAGCACTCACAAGGCCTGGATTCTATTCCCAACATAGGAAAACAAAACAAAAAGATGAGATCCGGTGCAGAATTGACCATCTTGTGAATATGAAGGACAGAGGGAATGTTTGAGGGCGATAACATCACCATTTGTTGATGGACTTGCTAGGTGTTGCTTATTTGTGTAAGGGTCTTTCTTTGTGTTATCTCACATGCTCCTAACAACTTCCAGAGATAAACGGTGTGCTATGGTAAAGTTGAAACAGAGGCAGACCAAAGACAGATGCATAGGTATCTGTCCAACATCGGCATGTTCTTCATGGCTCCTGTGCCCATCACTTCAGCACCTGTGCCCTCTGGGCTTCACCAAAGAATGCCCACCGCCTAACACCTAACATTACCCCATAGGGAAAAAGAAGATGTCAGTAGATGCTTCAGGCTTCTGTGCTCTGGTCTGTTGCCATGGGAAGGGCTTGAGCTGCTATGCACATCTGATTGGTGTTTCATCTGACTCTTCCTGTGTTTTCCCCCTCCCCCAACACACACACATTCCCAGGAACACACAAAGTCTTTAGAGGGCATGGCTGCCCCTTTGACTTACCCCTCCCATCCAGGCTGGAACTATTTTCCTAGGATCCAACCCTCCCCGGAAGCAAGAATCTATGTGCTAATGTGTTAATCCTCCTATTCAAAAGGTCGTTACTTCCCTACTGTGGGGACCAGCAGTAGTCTATAACCCGCCCCTTACAGTATTTCTGTCCTGGGGTGAGCCTTGTTCCAGCCTAATTATAGCACAAAGAGGAGTTTAGACCCACTCAGGCAGTTGTTTAAATTTACTGGGAGCAATGGGGGCTGGGGATTTGGAAGGTCGAATGTAGGTTCCAACTTCCAAATGACTGAAGACCCTGTGGTGGCCTGGGCTCTTAGAAAAGCCAGGAAGGCATAGAGCTGAGTCCTTCACACATGCTTTAGCCAGAAGGGTCACACAGTGAACAGCAGGTGGGGGGGAGGCTCAAGAATTTGTCCCTCCTGCTGAGCCAGGGTTCCTTTGTTGTGGGAGCCTTTCCTAAATGGTGTCAGACAGGTTGGGTTCAGGTTATCCACTGGAGCATTCTGAAAGCAAAGAAAGAAAGGCATGGGGACATAACCACCACAATGGTAGCAGGTGGGGGGAGGACAGGTGTGAACTCCATCAGCTCAGTGTTCTCTCCTCAGCTAAGGGATGGGACTCTGGCTCCTATTAGCTGAGCCATTGGACCAGGAGGAATATTTGGGAGACAGTAAGGCTTCACACCCTGTCCCTTTTGCCCTACCATCTCAGGAATAGTGGCATGGCAGTAGCCAGGGAAGAACTGAGGTCTGGCCCATAGATTCTGTGGAGGAACAAAAGGAACTTGGCCTGGGGACCAAAAGTCACATTCTCATGTAACTCAGGCTGGCCTTGAACTCATTATTGCCTTGAAACTACTGACCCTGCTGCCTAGCACTCTATGTCACCACATTGAGTTTATGTAATGCTGGAGATTGAACACAGAGCTTTTGTCCTTGCTAGGTAAGCACTCAATCAACTTATTTCAGCCTCCAGTCTGGCCTTGTATTTTATGGGTGCTCTGAATATGTTGCACAAACTCATCTCTAGTGAACCGTCAAGTATCTGTATTCCAGAATTTACCTCTCGAGAAGTTTCTGAAGGAAAGAAATGGTGGGGGTATGACACGAAACACAAAGAGAACCATTGCTCAATCCTTCTGAAGCAGTCTGTGAAACCACAGATAACCAGCTCCACGGGGGCCAGAAGGCCACTAAAGACCTTGTCTACTGTTCCCTTGTGAAGACTTCTGACTGCTAAAAGACTCAAGAGCCTACTGGAGAAACAGAAAAGACTAGAGGAAACACATCAAAATCAACTAGTGTTTGCAGCCTTGAGATTTGGGATGCTCCCTGGTTGTATAGCTCAGAAATGAGCAGGACCTAGTCCCTGTGATCAAGGAATTCACATCATAGACATGGCATGTCTGTTTATACAGACAACTGATTCCTGTAGTTTTTCACTGCTGAGAATGAAACCCAGGACCTCAAACATGGCTGTAATTCCAGAACCTGGGAGGCAGAGGCAGGAAGATCACTGTAAATTTAAGGCTAGTCTGTGACACATGATGATCTCTAAGTCAGCATGGGCTTCTTAAGACTGAGAACTCAGCTCAAGACAAAGCAAAAGAGGATGGCTGTGGTGGCTCACCTTGTAATACCAGCACTCTGAGAAAGCTAAGATAGGATCATTGTGTCTATGAAACCATCCTGGAGTACTGAATAAGTTCAGGTCAGCCTGAGCTAGCCTAAGAACTTACTGTAAAAGCACTACCACCAAGGGAGGGAGGGAGGGAGGGAGAGAGAGAGAGAGAGAGAGAGAGAGAGAGAGAGAGAGAGAGA
>NW_021604605.1:1249067-1266053 GCF_004785775.1 Grammomys surdaster | reverse complement strand
GAGAGAGAGAGAGAGAGAGAGAGAGAGAGAGAGAGAGAGAGAGAAACAGAAGTTGATAAGCAGAGAAGGAATGAGAGAACAGGTTGTTCCAAGAAGAGTCACAGAGCCATGCCATAGTGGTCCATGGTGTTCACTGGGAGTAGCATGGAGTGTGGGGTTCCAAGTTCAGTTTCAATAAACTGCATTCTAACATTTCGAAGGTGGATGCAAGGAGGATCAGAGATGTAATGTCATCCTTGGCTACATAGCAAGTTTGAGTCTCCCTTGTGTTACATAAGGTTCTAGCAGCGCCCATGTACCAACAGATGTCCCCATACTCATGCACATACAGTGTTAATGGAACTCAATAGTTAGTAAAGAAAAAAAAAGAGGACATACATAAAGTTTGGAGGGGGTGTGTTGGGGGGAGTCAGGAGTAAGAGGGCAAAGTATAGGATTGTTATGATCGAAATATATTGTATAGATATAAAAAGTAAAAACAAAAGGCACAAAAAGAATTAAAGGTCTTTAAAACTCAAAAGAAAGAAAGAAAGAAAGAAAGAAAGAAAAAAGATTGATTCTAGAATATTGTTTGTGTGTGTAACTATAAGTTAGACATTACCTAATATAATGAATGTTACTGAAGATACGAAATAAATGCTTAAACATATAATGGTTTCTAATGACAACTAATTTGCATACCTTCTTGGCAAATGATATGAATTTAGGCAGAAATTGGTTCTAACAAGATTAAAATGTGGTATATATTTATTATCACCCTGGACATAAAACTGGACCTTGCAAACTAAGCAAGTTACTCTCCAATTGAGTTACACTCCTCAGAACTAACACAATATTTAGATTTAGCTGATCCTAAGAGGCAAGAAGGCAACTTGAGCCAGTTTCTCCTATAGCCTTAGGCACATACCTTATCTTATGACAAAAAGGAAAACTGGAGAAGAGGAGGAGGAAGAGGAGGAGGGAGAGGAGGAGGAGGGAGAGGAGAGGAGGAAGAGGAAGGAAGAGGAGGAGGAGGAAGGAGAAAAGACAAATGAAAACAGAACAAACAAAACCAGTGTTTCCAAAGCTGACAAGATAATAAGGCTGTGTTGGAAATGTTACTATGAAGCCCTACTAACTGTCTCCTTGGTTTTGAAGTATACTTTTGTTCTGTCTTTACATTTTTTCTCTGGTCTATTTTCAGAGGAATTTACTTCTCCCTTATGATTTCTAGAACATTTCAAAATCTTCACATGAAAATATAAGAGTTATGACTTTTGGGTAGCACATTAGGAGTTGTGGGGACAGCAGAAGATTTCAGACTTTCAACATATTGAGTCTGCTCTGTCTTGGAGTTGCCTACAGTAGACAGATTCCTTTGTGCTGGGAAACATTAGGAAGGTCAATATTCTTTTCTGATTTTTTTTTTCCTTTTAAGAAAAGAGTTCATTCTCACACTCAAAAGTGGGGATATTAGATATCATCCAGATAATACGTTCAATGGTCGGGCAGACTTCAGTTTCAAACATAAAGCTCCGGGGCAAACAGCTTTTATGTATTCAGTTACATGGTCTTTATTTCACAGATAATGTTTTTCAACAAATGCTTCTCAGCCTTGGAGGAAATACAGAAATGAACACTCAAGTAAACTAAAAATCATAATCAAGCTAATAAGAAGAAATCCCCAAGTGCAAACAATCCCAAGAGGCATCCCTCTGGGCTTGCTAGTCAACCAGAATGCCCTCAGAAAGGCGAACTCTGGACTAGGTTAGGGAAAGGCCTCCTGCCAAAGATAGGAGGTTGGTGGCCAAACAGAAGTAGGACAAGCAGCCAGCTGGGCAATCAGAGGACTTCCCTTCAAGGCCTGCCCTCTCTCTGATGAGCTCTACAACGAGGTGTAATCACTTCCTGTCTCTGGGCTTTCAGCTTCCTCAAATTCAAAAGAAAGGTCTAGGCCTTGACCTAGAGGAAAGGACACAGGAACGGATGGCTGAGTTGAGCAAAGATGCAGCTCTGCCTTTTGCTTCTCACACTGACCAGCCTCTAACAGTGGCTAGTTGTTTTCTGAGCCTCAGTTTTTTCCTCCGCAATGGTAATAATACTCTGTCAATGGTAATAATACTTTTCTGTTTGAGCCACCTGAAGATGAAAAGGGAGACTGCTTTTAAAGTGTCTGGCACATACTAGGTAACACTCAGGAAACTTGCCTTTCTTTCCAACTTCTTTACTAGTCCTATAGCACAAGGGACCCATCCAGTTCTTTCTGTTGGAAATCCAGTCCACACTTTAGAAGAAGCCCACAGTCCCCAATCACTGCAACACACACACACACACACACAAACACACACACACACACACACACACACACACACACACACACACACACACCTGAATCGCCTCTTTGAGTTTTCTAAATTGCCACTAAAATCTGAAAAGTATTTGGCCAATTCACCATCTCAGAAAAAGCCTAAAAGCCTATCCACTGGGTCTTTCTTCCCTAATACAGTTTAACCTTCTCTTCCCCAAAAAGTTCTGGAGCAAAGGGGAAAGGAATGCCATTTCTTTTGCTTGCACACACTACAAGTACACTCCCCTGGAGGCAGAGCTCCCTTTAACCACCCATTTCCTTCCCTCCAGGTGTTCCATAGCAGGCCTGAGATGTCACTAGGGCTTCCAGTGGCCAAGGTCCAAGAAGAGCACAGACTGCATCCATCTTCCAGTCTCTGGTTTGAGGGACTAGTCTATTCAATAACAGTCCCTGAAAAACAGAACAACAGCAAAGACTCTCCTTGGGGGAATCTGGATGGTTTGACTAACACAACAGTTGAGGGCCACTGCTTAATGGCTCAAAGGAAAGGAATTCCTTATTTAGAACACCTTGCTTCCCCGATGGGTGTTTGTAAAAGGGGCATACATAAAATACACAGAGAGAGAGACACACACAGACACACACACACAATCTGTAACATATATATTCCATATATCTGTGACATATTTATTCCATATATAAGACTATAAATCAAGAATATAGCCACATTACAGAAACTTTGAAAAGCAGGGGGGAAAAAGAGAAAACTCTATTCAGTTATAATTACAGCTCTCTGACAGTAGTGGTAATTTGCTGTTTTTAGACATTTCCCAATATATAGGGGTGTGTGCACGTGCACTCACACAAACCCATACCTTGCTTTCCACAATTATAAGCTTTTCTATGTGTAGACTTCATAGTAATTATTCTAGTAGCTACACATCATACCTAGTGAACTCAGCATCCCTGGTTTAACTAAAAATATCCTCATTTTTAGTGGCCAATGAGTCTCTGTTAAAAAACTAAAACCACAATGATTATGCATAAGTATAAAGTCTTCTCACTAATATTCCTTGCTATTTCTTTGAAGTCATTTCCTAGATATTGACCAATAAGCCTAAATGGTAGTACAGATGTTTATGGTCCAAGAAATGCAGACTACATTTTGAAAAACAAGCAGATCTTACTAGAAGAGGGTCTGTTTGGTTTTTTTTCTTAGAGTTTGGGGGAGAAACAAGGTCTTACACTAACTCCAGTTTGGTGAAAGTATCTTCCTACACAAGTTAATATCTTCTTATAAATAGCCATGTAAGTTTTTAGAATTTAATGTGTGTATCCTTTTTTCTTACGATATCACAGGATGAGACTGAGGATCTCACATATTCCAGGCACACACTTTGACACTGATCTATACCCTCGGCCCAATTTTGTTTTGGGATGAGGGTCTGGTTATGCTGTTTAGGCTAGCCTTGGGTTCTTGGAGTCTATGAATCCTGCCCTTCCAGCTTCCTAAATAGCTAAAGTTATAAGTGTGTTCAGTCAAGGTGTTCATTGGTTTATAGAATAAGTAGCAGTCATCCCACCTTACCTCCCCCCCCCCCCCATTCATGAGCTGGATCACTATACTTTTCTTGTTATTGTTGTCTTATTTATTTACTTACTTACCTACTTATTTTTCGAGACAGGGTCTCATTATGTAGCTCTGGCTGCCCTGGAACTCACTCTGTAGACCAGGATGACATTCAACTCAGAGATCCACCTGCCTCTGCCTCCAGAATGCTGAGATTAACCTGTTATTTTCTTAAGCCTCTTGAATTGGTGGGATTTGAAGAAAGAAATTAAGCTTAGTGAATGTAGCTGGGAGTTCTGGTCCCTGAAGGATGTTAAAGGAGGACTCGAAACAGACAGAAAGCAAAAGCAAAGAGAAAGCTATGACATGGGAGAGAGGTTAAATGGTTGATAATGTGTGTTAGCATTCTGTCTAAACTCCACCCCACAGTTACCTGGCAACAGCCAGGTATGCCAACCCACCATAAAAGGGGCTGTTTGCCCCCTCCTCCCTCTCTTGATCTCTTAATCTCTTGCCTTCTCTCTCCTGCTTGGTCCTCTTTCCCCTTCCCCATTCCCTCCCCCCACCCATCTCCACGTGGTCATGGCCGGCCTCTACTTCTCTATTCTTTCCATCTCTCTGCCTTTCTCTGCCTCTGCTACCCTCTTAACTCCCCTCCCCATGCCCTGAATAAACTCTATTCTGTACTATACTGTCGTGTGGCTGGTCCCTCAAGGGGAGGGGATTCTTTAGCATGGGCCCGCTGAGACATCCCCTTCCCCCATACCTCACCACACATCCATAGAACATATCTCTTATCTCTCTCTTTTTTTAATAAACAAATCAATGTAGTCCAAGTTTCAGATGTGAAAGATATGCAGAAGTAGCTATTTGGACAAACTGAAAGCAAAGAAACTGGGATTTACACATGAAGTTAGCATCAAGGATTTGGTTAAGAATAGTTTTGATTTGTTAAAGAAATAAGAATCCAAGGCAGTAATGTTGCAGACTCCTGTAATGGCAGAAGTCAAGAGAGAGCTGCTGGAGAATTGTAAGTTTGGGCCTATCCTGGGTGACATAATATCTTGTTTTAAAACAAAGTAAACAAAGAACAAGTTGGTTTCAGGTACTAGAGTGTGGGGGTGAGGAGCATGCTGCAGCCTCTCTCCTTCTGTACATGCTGGAGATGGCAATAGGACCTTTTGCATACTAAACACATGCTTCAGCCACTGCTCAGTCTTTCATTTATTGAACACCTACCTTGCTTGTGCCCACACTTCTTGGAAACCATCCAATGATTCCCCACAATAATCCAAGATGAGAAAAATTGCTTCATTATACCCATTTTTACAGACTTGGTAAACAAAGATAGGAGATGTTTCATGTCGTACCCAGGATCTCTTCTGTATTACAGATGGTAGAAGTGAGGACTTGTAACCCAGCTTTCATACTTCAAACCTAGGACCATCCAGATCAAGAATAGAATTTGGGTGAAGAAAGAGAAGTAATCTTTAATCAGACCATGCCATTCTAGATTCAGGTCTGGGAAGAGAAAGACCAGAGAGATCAGAAGTGCACATGTCTACATTCTTGTAGGACTGGGTGCCAGGTGTCTGCTAGGACCTCAGCTTGAGCCTGAATAGGATGTCCTTGAGGGTTGCTGAGCAAGGCAATAAAGATTATGATTTCATTTACATATCTCCTCTTCCCCATATACATGATATTAAACTTCAGCCTTGCTGGTAAGCCTACTATTCCTGAATTATAGTACCGATTTATATACTTTATATATATAAAGTACACACTTTGTAGTCCAGACAGGATTTAACCTTTTGAGTTCTGGGATTATAGGTGTATGCCATTATGCTCACCAATATTCTATGATTTCAAGATCTTCAACAATGTCTTAAAGCTTTGCTACTGCCTCATTGTAGATGATAACTCGTGTGTGTGTGTGTGTGTGTGTGTGTGTGTGTGTGTGTGTGCATGTTTTGAAGATGAATCCCAGGGTCCTACACATGCTAAGCATGAGCTATCCGTGAGCTTCCAGCTCCTCCCAGGACCCACATATTGATTGGAGGTTGTGAGGATTTTGTTTAGTTAAACAAGCTCTACTTTGTCTTAAATCTATGAAAATATATCACTTGTGCTCAATTTCAAACACCTCCTGTCTCTCAGAGAGGATTTCAGAGTGCTGAGAGATGGCTCATCTGTTAAGAGCACTGATTGCTCTTGATGGAGGAACCAGGTTCAGTTCCTAGTTTCTACATGGTGGCTCACAACTGTCTGGAGCCTCAGTTTCAGGAAATCTGTTAGGCTTTTCTGGTCTCCCCATGCAACAGGCATACATGTAGTACACATACATACATGCAGAGAAATTAATATAATAAATATTTTTAAAAGGTTTTTTTAAAGCATGAAATTCAAACCATTCCTGGTACAGCTGCAATCTCAGCACTTGGGAAGTAGAAACAGGAGAATGAGGAGTTCAAGACCATCCTCTGCTCTGTGGGACTGAGAGGGTTTCCAAGACACAAAACTAGAATGCCTCGGTGTTTCTCTTTTTAAAATGGCTTGAGTTTTAAATATAGACAGTATTCGACTGGTTACCAATTCAAATGTGGGCCAATAGTAACATCCTTTATTCTGCATACAGTTATTGGAGGTTCAAAAAAATCCAATATGAAGAGCTCTGAAGCAGCCTAAGTTTCTCACTGATCTTCTTTTGGTCTGACTCCCCCTGCTCATCTTCTTCCGCTCCCAAGGCAGGCCATATAAACTAGAATTCCTCTTCCCCAAGGCAGAACATAGCAACAGGACCTCTTTCCCCTAAAGCCAGCCATAAAACTTGAAAATATGACTCTGGACTTCCCCTTTTTTCTTTTTGTTTTCAATGGAGCTAGTCATAAAGAACTGCCCTAAGTTATCTTGTCTGATAGTAGATCAGAAGACCCAACACCCCCCACCCCATTACCGGAAGGAGCTATTCCCAGAAGGAATGCTGCTGAGAGGACAAAAAAAAATCTGGAAAGGCTGTGCTGGGTCTCTCACTCCCTTCAGTCTATTAGCATTTGGTTCTAAGCTTTTTGTCCAATCCCATTTCTATAAGACTGTTGGTGGTTCATAAAACCCAAGTATAAAAGTGGATAGTTCACATAAAAGTATGATCAAATCAATCTGCTATGCTTTTTCCTTGTTAATCTGTCTTTTGTTATTAGGGATGTCTGCTTTATGATAGGCAGGAAGAGGGATCACTCCCTTTTCCTCTCCTACATAGTCTTTGAAAGCACTGTTCTACAATTGTATCCTTGGCATCACAGAGGCTGGGCATGGGATCAGGAAAATGTCTCAGTTTGGCTGCTTTGAGACCTGATGACTAGAACCCCCACACTCAGCACCCAGAAAGCAAGAGATTGTTTTGTGTAAATCAACAGTATTGCTATATAGCTAATTATTATGTATATGTATGTACACATACTTAAGCACTTGTCATAGCTAATTATGTGTATGTGTGTACATATGCACACACACAAATATCTAAGGAACTAAATATTCCAAAATATTACCATGGTTATATTATGGTATATATTACCATAGGCGGTTGCATTAGAACAACAACAACAAAAACAACAACAACAAAAAGAACAACAAAAATAGGACAAGGTCTCATTATGTCATCCAGACTGGCCTTAAACTTTCAACAATCCTGACTCAACCTTTAACCACTGTCACTATACACATGTGCCACCATGCCTGGTTTTTGTACCTTTAGGATATTTCACTGTACCTTCCTGGGCTTTCCAAAATGTTTTCATTAACAAGAAAGTTTCTTTTGATATTTAGAAAAAATAGTCACTTATTTTTTTATTGGATGTTTTATTTACATTTCATATGTTGTCCCCTTACCCCATCCCCCACCCATCCAGGAACCCCCATCCCCTCACCCCTCCTCCTTCTTCTCTGCGAATATAACCCCTACCTACCCCCCCATCTCCCCACCCTCAAATTCCCACCCCCTGGGGCGTCCAGCCTTCATGAGGTCAAGGATCTCTTTTTCCACCTATGCCCAGCAGGGCCCTCCGCTCTTACATATACAGCTGAAGCCATGGATCCCTCCCTAAGTGCTCCTAGGCTGGTGGTTTAGACCCTGGGAGCTGTGGTTGGTTGGTATTGTTGTTCTCCTCATGGGGCCACAAACCCTTTCAGCTCCAATGGTCTTCACTCTAACTCCTCCATTGGGAACCTCATGATCAGTTCAATGGCTAGTTGTGAGCATCTGCCTCTGAATATGTCAGACTCTTGCAGACCTCTGAGGAGACATCTATATCAGGCTCCTGTCAGCATGCACTTCCTGACTTCCACATCAGCATCTACCTTTGGTGACTGCACATGGGATGGATACCACGGATACTCATGGTCTTCAGAAGGCCCCTCCTTCAGTTTCTGTCCCTCACTTTGTCTCCATATTTGCTCCCTTGAGTATTTCATTGCTCCTTCTAAGAAGGACCGAATCACCCCCACTTGGTCTTCCTTCTTCATGAGCTTCATGTGGCCTGTGAGTTGAATCTTGGGCATTTCAAGGTTCTGGGCTAATAGCCAATAATCAGTGAGTGAATACCATGTGTGTTCTTTTGTGATTGGCTTACCTCGATCAGGATGATGATTTCTAGTTCCATCCATTTACCTAGGAAACTCTCGAATTCATTGTTTTTAATAGCTGAGTAATATTCCATTGTGTAAATATACCACATTTTTTGAATCCATTCCTCAGTTGAAGGACATCTGGGTTCTTTCCAGCTCCTGGCTATTATAAATAAGGCTGCTACGAACATAGTTGAGCATATGTCCTTGTTATATGTTCGAGCATCTTCTGAGTATATGCCTAGGAGTGGTATAGCTGGATCCTCAGGTAATGCTATGTCCAATTTTCTGAGGAACTGCCACACTGATTTCCAAAGTGGTTGCACCATCTTGCAGTCCCACCAACAATGGAGGAGTGTTCCTCTTTCTCCACACCCTCGCCAGCATCTACTATCACCTGAGTTTTTAATCTTAGCCACTCTGACTGGTGTGAGATGGAATCTCAGGGTTGTTTTGATTTGCATTTCCCTGACAACTAAGGATGCTGGACATTTCTTTAGGTGCTTCTCGGCCATTCGAGTTTCCTCAGTTGAAAATTCTTTGTTAAGCTCTATACCCCATTTTTTAATAGGGTTATTTGGTTGTCTGGAGTCTAATTTCTTGAGTTCTTTGTATATATTGGATATTAGCCCTCTATCAGAGGAAGGATTGGTAAAGATCTTTTCCCAATTTGTCGGTTGTCATTTTGTCCTATTGACAGTGTCCTTTGCCTTACAGAAACTTAGCAATTTTATGAAGTCCCATTTGTCAATTCTTGATCTTAGAGCATATGCCATTGGTGTTCTGTTCAGGAACTTTTCCCCTGTGCCCAAGTATTTGAGGCTCTTCCCCACCTTCTCTTCTATTAGTTTCAGTGTATCTGGTTTTATGTGGAGGTCCTTTATCCACTTAGACTTGAGCTTTGTACAAGGAGATAAGAATGGATCATTTTTCATTCTTCTACATGTTGTCCTCCAGTTGAACTAGCACCATTTGTTGAAAATGTATGATAGTATACTTACGTGACCCCAAAACTTCCACCAGAGAACTCCTAAACCTGATAAACAACTTCAGCAAAGTGGCTGGTTATAAAATCAACTCAAACAAATCAGTAGCCTTCCTCTACATGAAAGATAAACAGACTGAAAAAGAAATTAGGGAAATGACACCCTTCACAATAGTTGCAAATAATATAAAATACCTTGGTGTGAATCTAACCAAGCAAGTGAAAGACCTGTATGACAAGAGCTTCAAGTCCCTGAAGAAAGAAATCGAAGAAGATCTCAAAAGATGGAAAGATCTCCCATGCTCATGGATTGGCAGGATTAATATAATAAAAATGGCCATCTTGCCAAAAGCAATCTACAGATTCAATGCAATTCCCATTAAAATTCCAACTCAATTCTTCACAGAGTTAGAAAAGGAAATTCTCAAATTCATATGGAATAACAAAAAACCCAGGATAGCGAAAAGTATTCTCAACAGTAAAAGAACTTCGGGAGGAATCACCATCCCTGACCTCAAGCTGTACTACAGAGCAATAGTGATAAAAACTACCTGGTATTGGTACAGAGACAGGCAGGAAGATCAATGGAATAGAATTGAAGACCCAGAAATGAACCCACACTCCTATGGTCACTTGATCTTTGACAAAGGAGCTAAAACTGTCCAGTGGAAATAGTCATTTATTAAAATGCATTGCATCTAGGACCACTCATTTGATCAGTCACGTAATTTGAAGTCAATGAGTTCCTAAGAAAAAATGTGCTAGGCTGGAGATAGGCACTGGATGAGGAGGGGTTTGAAAGGGAAAGGGGCTCTGGTTTAGTGAGTAATTAGTATTTTCTAGGCATATTTTGGATGTTAGCTTGTTTATCTTCAACAATTCTGGAGGTGTTTTGATTACTATGGTAACACAGATGAGGAAACCGAGGTTCATAGAGCTCACGTGACCCAGCTAAGCCCAGTTATTTAGTTGAAATAATGGGCCTAGAAGGCAAGGTTGCCTACTTACTCAAGAGTCTGTGCTCATTAATTACTTGCCATTTTTCTGTCCTTATATGTACAGTTTGAGTCCTGGCCTTTTAACCTTATGGTCTCCCAGGGAAGATAGCAGGAATGCAAACATAATCTAGAGTTTATGGATGCTTATCACAGACATAGGTCCTTCTGGCATCCCAGCTGGAAACTCTACCCTTTTGAGCATTTTTTTGAAGGCTGGGCTGCAAGAAACCTGCTTTTAGCCCCACTAGACAGGCTCAGAGGTAAGCCTGCAATTACCATTGCTGTTTCAACTTCTTGGATTGCAAATGGAGGTTTCATTCCCTTTTGCCTTTCACAAATGCTTCTCAGACTTTAATTCCTATACTAATCACCTGAGGAGCTTATTAAAATGCAGATTCTCAAAAGTGTGCTATGGAGGAGGGGCTGAGTTACTGCTTTTCAACAAGTTCCCAAGTGATGCTGAAGTTGCCGGTTGGAGAACTGAGAACCAGGTACGAAGGAGCTAATGGTGTTATCCTATGTCCAAATCTCAGCAGACTTCTCTCCAGCCTCAAGCTTGTGCAGAGCTGCCTTTCACCTCCCTGAGGACCCAAGGAAGAGCCCTGTACTGCACAAGTTAGGAAAGCCAGTCACTCCATGAAAGGGCATGGGATTGTCTAAGCCCCACCCCCAGGAATCTGCTCTGGATCATTCTAGCCTCTGTGTGGGCGAGGGGCAGTTTTCTTGTGGTTATCCATGTAGCCTTCACCATGGGAATTGGGAAAGCTCTTCTTGGGAGGTTGGGTATTTCAGATGTGGTACCTAGATGCTGCTGGGCCAGCCTGCTGTTATGTGACAAATGGGTGGGAAGGATGCCCAAAGAATATTTTAAACTGTTCTTTATATGTACAATAAATTGAGGTTTGTTTCACATAAAGCCAGATACCAGATACAGGTTTCTTTTGTTTGTTTGTTTGGTTGGTTTTTTTTTTTTGTTTAAAGATTTATTTATTTATTATATGTAAGTACACTGCAGCTGTCTTCAGACACCCATATGAGGGCATCAGATCTCATTGTAAATGGTTGTGAGCCACCATGTGGTTGCTGGGATTTGAACTCATGACCTCTAGAAGAGTAGTCAGTGCTCTTAACCGCTGAGCCATCTCACCAGCCCTGGTTGGTTTTTCGAGACAGGGTTTCTCTGTATAGCCCTGGCTGTCCTGGAACTCACTCTGTAGACCGGGCTGGCCTCGAACTCAGAAATCCGCCTGCCTCTGCCTCCCAAGTATTGGGATTAAAGGCATGCGCCACCACCGCCCGGCCAGGTTTCATTTTTCAATTCCCCCCCTTTTTTTTCATGCTAAGGGAGAACTCAGGGCCTGACAGAAGAGTATCACTCCCATCTTCTTCCTCAGTTTTTGTAATTATATAACACTTAAGGATTTTGTTGTTGTGTCTTATTTGAGGGGCAAGGCATCATGTAGACATGGTTGGTCTGAAACTAGCTATGTAGCTGAGGATGACCTTGAACTTCTGATCCTCATCTTCTCGTCCAGAATGCTGAGATCAGATGTCCATCACAGCACTTTGATTATGGTTTATGCTGTACCCGGTCTAATGCTTCCTGTAAGTCAGGCAAGCAATCTACCAATTGAGCTATATTCCTAGCCCCTTATGAGAGAAACATGTAACATAAGAAATGACTAAAAGGAAGGGGGAGGGGTCCGAAGGGAAGAGTATGAGGAAGGGGACATAGGTTCAAAAGTGCATTAGGTACCTGCATGAAAATGGCCTTATGTGACCCAATTTAGTAATAAAAATGCAAAAAGCATAGAAATAACTGACCTTAGTACCCTGGTGTCTTAGGGTTTCCATTGCTATGAAGGATGTCATGACTAAGGCAATTCTTATAAAGAAGAACATTTAATTGGGGCTGGTTTACAGTTTCAGAGGTTCAGTCCATTATCATCATGGTGGGAAGCATCTATGGTTCTGAAGGAGCTGAGAGTTCTGCATCTTGATCCAACTGCAAACTGCAGTCAGGAGAGACTGTTCCATGGGCAGCTAGAAGGAGGGTTTCAAAGCCCACCCTCACAGTGACACACTTCCTTCAACAAGGCCACAACTCTTAATAGTACCACTCCCTGGGCCAAGTGTACTCAAACACTCAAACCACCACACCTGGTACAAGTGATTTCTTATCTTCACATTCTTCTTCTTTACTACTCACACATGTCTTCCTTCTTCCGTTAGGTCTTCATTAACTTCAGTAGACTAATGTTCTCTCTGCCCTTCCAAAACATTGGCTTGAAAGACTGTCTTCCACATAGTCTTAACCTTCTTGAGTGGGTGTGGCCATGGCTTCACCTCTGCCACTCCTTTAAGCAGCACATTTTGTACTTAGGAAGTCCTCAAAATGTTTTCTCAAATCAATTACTATGTGTATGCTCACAGTCATACCATGAGAAACATGTAATTTTGTAATTTGTTTGTGCTACTGAGCAGCAAAGAGAACATGTCTCTTATGTTTCACATAATATTTTTCAATGGCTTTCTAATGTTCTGTTTCATTCATGGAAACTGATTTTCATAATTGTTTCACTCTTTCTGCAATGGTTGTTTTCAACCTCAAAGTTCTCAGAGTAACTAATGCTGAATGGAATCCCTCAGTACAGAGAGCTTCTAATTAGTTTTTCAGTGAATAAAATTTACAAGAGCAGTTTATTTCTTCATGAAGTGCTGCTTTTCAAGAAGGCTAAAGCATGGCTTGTCAGGGTAGCAATGCGTCTTTAATCCCAGCGCTTGGGAGGCAGAAATGGGTGGATCTATTTGAGTCTGAGGACAGCCTGGTCTACATAGAAAGTTCCAGAACAGTGATAACTACTTGTGACTCACTCTGTTGCAATAAAACAAGGAGGAGGAGGAAGAAGATGAGAAGGAAGAAGAAGATGAGGAGGAAGAAGAGGAGGAGGAAGAGGAGGAAGACGAGGAGGAGGAAGAGGAGGAGGAAGAGGGGGAGGAAGAGGAAGAAGAAAGCCTTTTACTGTGATGTGTGCCTATAATCTGATCAGGATGAGTATTAATTCAAAGCTGGCTTGAACTATAGAGCAAGACATTATGTCAAAAAGAAAATAAAGTAATTTATACCAATACTGTACAAACTAAGCATTGTGGCTTGAATTCATTTTTGTAAGTAGCTGAAAGTTTGCTCGGTGGTAACATGTTGGAGGCTGAGGGCTCAAGCCTCAGTAGCACAGAAGAAATTATTCTCGTGGCTAGTGAGCTGGCTCAGCCAGTAAAGGTAAGATACTTCCCTGATGGCCTGAGTTCACTCCTAGAATCTACCTCTTCTAGCATTCCTACAGAGAAATGGGAGACAGAGACAGAAGAATTGCCTAGAATCTGTCAAACTTGTGGCAGAAACAGCAAGATAGACTCTTTCTCACAAACAAGGTGGAAGGAGAAAACATTCATATTTTTAAGACTTTTTATTGATTTTTTGTGACTTTCATGTCCTGTACCCCAATCCCACTCATCTCCGTATACCTTTGTCCCTTCATATCTGCCCTCCACCCTTACAAGGTCCCCCACAAAAGGAAATAAAAATAAAAATATTTAGACAAACAAGCAAAAACATCTAGAAGCTGCAATGTGTCACAATGTGTCACACAGTATACCCTTTTGTCCACCCTGCGCCTCGCCTGGGCAGCACCATAGAACTGACCCTGATAGCATGAATATGGGAGAGCCGGCCCTGCCTCTCATCTGTAGGGAAGTGACATGGGTGCAAGAGAGAGGCCCCTCCACCCTACCCCTTTCCACCTGCAGGCAAGAGAGCTACCCTCCTGAACCCCTGGATAACATTTACATTTTTAAGAAAAGGCTTCATTCCACAGACTACGCTGGCCTGCAAATCTTGAAACCACAGAGATCTGTCTGCTTCTGCCCTAAGAGTTCTGCGATTAAATATGGACGCCACCACATCTGGCATTTATTTATTTATTTATTTAGACAGGGTTTCTCTGTGTAGCCCTGGCTGTCCTGGAAATCACTCTGTAGACCAGGCTGGCCTCAAACTCAGAAATCCGCCTGCCTCTGCCTCCCAAGTGCTGGGATTAAAGGTGTGTGCCACCACTGCCTGGCTCACATTTGGCTTTTAAAAATGTCTTTTCTTTTTTCTTCTTGCTTTGTTTTTGTTTTTTCCTGCTACTGCTGCCACTGTTGTTGTTTTAAGTCAGACTTTCTCTGTGAAGCCTTGGGTGTCTTAGAACTTTCTCTGTAGACCAGGCTGGCTTCAAATTCAGAGATCCACCAGCCTCTGTCTCCTGAGTGCTGGGATTAAAGGTGCATCAACCACTCCCCTGTTAAAGGTTTTTTTAAAAAGAAAATTATTCTCCTACCAACTTTCAATAATTACTTTATCATCCTTCTATTTCTTTCATTCAGATGTAATGAAATTTAATAAGCATATTAATTTGAAATGTTTTAATCCACACTTTAAAATCTTGGTATAGTTGAGGCTTCTGGGTGTCAGGGGATGCCTGTGTACTCATTCCATATGGACAAATGCAAGAACATTTGGTATTTAGTAGGAACTGGCCTCAGGAGAAAAGCAGACATCCCAATACAGATAAGACATCTTGAGGTATGGCCTCCCTCAGGTGCTTATGAAAGGATCAATCTGGACAAGCTCAAAGACTATACTGGTTAAAGCCTCCATTCATTTACAGAGATGAAGGGAAGACTTTAGCCTTGTTTTCTATAATAGGAATTTGTTCATGGCTTTACTGGCACTGGGTGATTTCTGAATAGTAATACAGAGTTTTGTTCTCTAAGTCCTTGAAGCCACTTCCAACATTTTATATCTAGATAGCTGATTAAATAAATCCTTTCTGATTACTGATTTTATATTTGGAAGTTCTCAGAGGAACCAGTAATGAGTAGGAACCCATTAGGAACCCATTTCCATTCTCTCTTCCTCTATCATCTCCTTTTCTTTCCCTCTCTTCATATATATATATCATTATATATGACATATATTATAAACACGTATGTATGTATGTATGTATGTATGTATAGAAGTTGATACTAGGTCCTTTTACATACAACACTCTTCAAGGATAATTTTACAAAATTCTGAGCTGACAATTTTTCTTTCTTCATCCACTCCTCCCCTTATTTTTCCTTATTTTCTTTTCAATTTCTCCTTTTTCCTCTTCCTCCTTGTTTTAGTAAGGCTTGTATTGCTGTGATAAACACCACAACCAAAGTAATGTGGGGAAGGAAGAGTTTATTTGGCTTACATTTGTTGTCCCTCATGAAGGGAAAGCAGGAACTCAAGGCAAGAAACTGAAGCAGAAGCCATGAAAGGACACTACTTAGGTGACTTGCTTAGCCTGCTTTCTCATACCAGCTAGGACTACTTGTCCAGGGGTGGGAGTACTCTCAGTGGGCTAGGCCCTCCCACATTAATCATTAATCAAGAAAATAACCTCCAAGACTTGACTACAGGCAATCTGATGGAGGCATTTTTTCAACTGAGGTTCCTTCTTCCCAGATAACTCTAGAATATATTAATTGACAAAAACAAACAAAGAAACCACCACCAAGAACAACAACAAATAAGCATACTCTCTTCTTTCTTCTCTAATACCACTTTCTTCTTTGGGGGAGGGGGCAGTGTTCCATGCATCCCAGGCTATGGTGGTTTGAATATGCCTGACCCAGGGAGTGACACTATTAGGTGTGGCCCTGTTACAGTAGGTATATCACTGTGGGCATGGGCTTTAAAACCCTAGTCTTAGCTGCCTGGAAGCCTATTCTGCTAGCAGCCTTCAGATGAAGATGTTGAACTCTCAGCTCCTCCTACACCATGCCTGCCTGGATGCTGTCATGTTCCTGCCATGACGATAATGGACTGAACCTCTGAATCTGTAAGCCAGCCCCAATTAAATGTTGTTCCTTTAAGAGGTACCTTGGTCATGGTGTCTGTTCACAACAGTAAAACCCTAGCTAAGACACAGGCTGATTTATTGCTAGGTATGCAGCTGAGGGTGACCTTTCTCTTTCTAATCCTCCTGCCTCCGCCTCCCAAGTGCTAGTGTACCCTTTAATGCCAGCACTTGGGAGGCAGAGGCAGCCAGATCTCTGCATTCAAGGCCAGTCAGGTCTATAAAGCAAGTTCGAGGACAGCCAGGGCTACACAGAGAAGTCCTATTTCTAAAAACAAAAGAAAGCAAAAACAAGTGTTGAGGTTACAGGTGTGTACCACCACACCTAGTTGATATGAAGTGCTGGGGAGGGAACCCAGGACTTTGTGCATGCTAGGCTGGCACTCTGCCCACTGAGCTGCATTCCTAGATCCCTGAAGGTTTTTGCTTCAGTACTTTAAAACTACTGTTCTTTAGAGTTTTTTTTTTAATGGCCTCTGTGGCTTCTGATTTTAAATATTATTTCCCTACATATAATATCTTGTTTATCTGCAGAATCAATTCTTTCTGTCTCTCTCTCTCTCTCTCTCTCTCTCTCTCTCTCTCTCTCTCTCTCT
>NW_021604605.1:1234501-1249057 GCF_004785775.1 Grammomys surdaster | reverse complement strand
CTCTCTCTCTCTCTCTCTCTCTCTCTCTCTCTCTCTCTCTCTCTCTCGCCACTGCTGATTATAGAATCTACGGCATCCCACATGGTAGATACTACTGAGTTATATTCTCAGAACAAAACTAACTTTTTTTCTTTTTAAAATTTATCTTTTACATATTCACTTTCCATCCCACTCACTGCCTACCTCTCAGTCACCCCCTCCCACAATCCTTCCCCTTCCCCCTCCCCTTTTCATCTGAGCAGATGGGGGCCCCCCGGGCATCCACTTGCCCCCTGGTACTTCAAGCAAGACTAACTTTTTACATTTGCTTTTCATCTGCATGACTAAGATGTATCTGGTATAATTTCTTTGTATTTGTTGTGTTTGTGGTTCCTAAAATTTTACAAGTTTGGATATTGCATAATATTTTCTTACCATTTTTGCATCTTTTAGGACAATTACCTATTTATTGGATCTTTTAATATTGTCTACAGAAACTTGAAGGCCCACTCATTTTGGTTGTTAAACTCTTCTCTTTTGAATCCAATTTTTTTTCAGTTTTAATTGGCATATGTAACTTGTATAAAGATGAGCAACTCTATGGGCACTGGGAACTATCCAGCAGAAGGTAGTTTTAAACAACGTATCTCTCAACCCCTGCATCCATTGTCTTGCAAACAAGAATATATATAAGGCTATATACAGGTAGCACTTTTTCTTTATTCATTAATCTATTGAGGGACACCTAGGCCAATTTTTATAGCTTTCCTATTATGAATAGAGCTGCAAGAAACAGAGATGTGCAAATATCTCTGTAGTATGTTGGCATAGAGACCTTTGGGTATATGTCCAGGATGATACAGCTGAATCATATGGCAATTCTGGTTTTAGCTTTTGAAAAACCTCTATATTGATTTCTATGGTGTCTGAGATAATTCACATTCCCATAGTACGGAAGGGTTTCCATTTCTCCACATTCTGTCCAGGATTTGTTGTTACTTGTTATCTTAAGGACAGTCATCAGTCATTCTGACTGAGTGAAATAGAATGTCAATTTTGTTTGAATTGTATTTAGCTGGTGGCTAAAGATGTTAAAAGATTAAAAAGTTTTCATTTTTCTGTCTTCATATTTACCAATTGCTTTATTTTTTTTTGCATTCTGCCAAGTCCCTTCAGTGTCCCTTTCATGTTTTCTTTCTCCATAAATATATGATATATGTAATATATATACATATATATGTATATATATATATATGATTAAGTCTGTTTGTTTGACATTTTATAGTTCTCACTTTTCTTTTTACCATTCATCAAAATCATATTCTTCTTCTTTTAATTAATTTTTACTGGATATTTTATTTACATTACAGATTTTATCCCTTTCCCCATTCCCCCCCCACCCAGAAACCCCCTATCTCATCCTCCCTCCTACTGCTTCTATGAGGATGTGCCTCCATCCACCCATCTACTCCCACCTCCCCACCCTCGAATTCCCCAACACTGGGTCATCCAGCCTTCAAGGGACCAAGGACTTCAACCAACCAGAGCCTCCAGGGTCTAAACCACCAGCCTGGGAGCATGTAGGGAGCATGTGTGTATGTAGGGAGCATGACTCCAGCTGTATATGTAGGGGAGGATGGCCCTGTTGGAAGCATATTCTTCTTTATCTTACTGATCATAGCTTTATTAATGCCTTTAAGTATCTTATTTGTCTTATTTGGCAATTCTTTTATCTGTGCTACCTCAAGGTTCAAGTGGATTGTTATCTTTTCTCTTTAAAGGGGTAGGCCACATGCCCTTACCTCCTTAAAATGTTAAATAAGTTTGTATTAAAGGTTTGCCATATAAATTGGTGGCGTGTGGAGACTCTGGATTATGCTGTTATTCCTCCAAAAAGTGTTGGTTGTTATTTTTTAAGTAAGCTTAATCTTAGACTAGAGATTTTGCTTTATTTATGGAGGCCATAAACTAAAATATCAGTTCATATCTTCAAACTTTAAGGTAACTGGAATGTGCTGTAGGCACACATGATGTGTCATTCATGATTCATGACACAGTTTAGGGACAGGGTATGTAGCTTCCTTGATCTGCCTTTCTCTTTGCTAGATTCCCTCAGTATTGCTTCAATACCTGCAATTCTGACATCTTTTCCTTCAGGATAGAAGAATGGCAGGCTTCTTATTAGAATTTTAGGTTTCTTTCTGTAGTAGGCTTTACTTATATTAAAAAAGGGGTTGGGGAAAACTGACTCCACACTTTCCAGTTTCATACTTGACTTGTTCCTTTCCTTTCATTCTCCAGAAGCTCCGGTTTCTTTCATTTATTTTTGCCTTTGTGTAGTTTCCCTAGAATTTCTAGTTGTTATCTTAATGGGAGGGAATCTATAAACAATTTCTTATTCCATACTGAAAATGGAAACTCATTTCTATGTAATATTAATTAATTAATTAGTTAATTACTGTGTGCAGTGTATACATGCCACTTTTCAAGAATAAGGACAAACTTGGGAACTCTGCTCTCTCTTCATACCTTTACGTGAGCTCCAGGAATTGGATTCAGACTTTTATCTGTTGAGGTTTTGTGAGGGCATGTCAAGGTTTTTAATAAAAAAGAGATTCAAGGGATTTACTTCCTGTATACTCATATACAAGTTTATGTAATAAAGAACACAAATCTACCTATAATTGCATTTCATCTTTCTTTTCCTTCCTTTTTTTTTCTTTTCAAGACAAGATCTCTGTATCCTAACCTAGCCTGGAACTTTCTATGTGGTTAAGGACCTTAAACTTGTAGTCTCCTCCCTTTATCTCTATGCTGGGATTACAGGTGTGAATTCCTATGCTTGGTTTATTAGTTGCTAGGAACAAACCCAGGGCTTCCAATACGTTAGGCAAGCACTACAGACTGAGCTATATCCCTAGCCTTGAGAAATACATTTAGCACAGATTTTCCAAACTAGAAGGAGTCTTTGGTTTGTGTTTGTTTGTAACCAGAGCTTGGCTACCCAGGACCCCCACAAAAAGCCAAATATGTTAGAGCAGAAAAGGCTAAATCTGGATTCCTTGTTAGGCATCCAGTCTAGCTGAAGTGATGAATCCCAGGGTCTGGGAGAGACTCTGTCTGAAAAACAAGGCAGAGAGGTGATTAAGAAAAGACAAGACATTTTGATGCCGGCACAGATAAACAACTCCATGATCACAGCTCAATACAGAGTAAACCAAGCTAGCTTCCAATCCACTAATTAGCTCAGAGTAACCTTGAACTTAACATCCTCCTGCCTCAGCCTCTAAAATGCCGGAGTTAATGGCACAAGACACTACATCCATCATGGGAGACTTTAAATATATATTTATTGTTATCTTTATCATCATCATTTTGTGTTTATGAGGTATTTCTGCCAGAATGTATGTGTGTGCTATAGGCATCCATTGCTTTTGGTGACCAGAAGCAGACATCATATTCACTGAAACTGACGTTACATTTTGTGAATTGTTATGTGGGTGCCAGGGATGGCACTCTGGTCCTCTGAAAGAAGTCAGTGGTCTTAACTGCCGAGTCATTGCTCTATCCCCAAACAGAAGGAATCTCAAAAGTTGAAAGGATGATTGATATTGTTCAAAGTGCAGGTTTTATAGGACTTTAATGAGGTATAATAAGACATTGATGGATTCTCACATCTGAAACACACCAATGCAGCTATTATTCAGATCAAGAAACAGAACATAACGGGCTGAGGCTGTATCTCAATTGATAGAGCATTTATTATTGACAGAGAATTATTTGCCTAGTATGTACAACACCCTGGGTTCTATCTCCAGCACTAAAAACTGGATGTGGTAGCACACATCTATAATCCCAGCAACTAAATAGGAAGTGGAAGCAGAAGGATCAGAAGTTCAAGGTCATCTTGCCACATTAAGGACTGGGACTTGCATGAAATGCACAAGACCATCTCTTAAGAAAATCTACAGAATCACCTAACTTGGACCCGTAACTCTCACAATGGCACCTTATTTCCATAGCATGTTTGAGGCCCTGAGTTTCATATCCCAGGACTACTGAGTAAATAAATACATCAACAGATACACATTGGCAAGTGAAAGAACTAGACATCCCTAAATTGACACATTGTAGTGATGTCTCCGAAGAGGGGAAAACTTGACAACAAGAGCATGAAAATAAGGCAGGGCATCCCTTGACGATGCTGATGTATATACCTGTGTACATGTGTGTAGGGAAAGGGGGTAGGATTAAGTTCGAGATGGGAAAGGAAACACAAAGTTCACATGTATTTTTTTTTTTAGGTAAAGACACTAGGAAAGCAACCTTCTAGGTTGAGGGCAAGCATATGTGCAGCTGGCTGGTGATTTTCGAACTGGTATGCCTTGTGTTAGTTATAGTGTCCAATGTGAAGCACAGATGACCAGAGAGAACTAAACAATCACAAAGCAGTATGACTGTGACTGTGGTTAGCTCTGAGTAAGTCAGAACTCCTAATGGGAGGGGGAACCAGGCTGAAAGCAGCCAAACCAAGAGCTCAACTGGGAATCCACACCTTCAGGCACCTACTGCAAGTTGAGCTCCCTGAACATTGCTATTTTGATGAAAGGGAAAGCACCTTTCAGTGGAGGTAAGAGGACCTTTCCATGTGTTAGAACATGAAATGAGAGGAAGAGGACATGAGGTTACTTCCTGTATGATGTTCTCCAGCGAAGGTGTTTTTATTTATCTTTCTAGAGTTATCTTTTATTTTGGATTCTCCTAGTTGGCTTCTCTCATCTTGCTTTAAGCTCCGAGGATCTGCCTACATCCCATTTTGCCTAGGCTGGTGGCAAGATGCTATTGGACATCCATGAACATCTTGATTAATATCTGGGGACTGTTTGAACTTTTGAAATGAATTCCGTTACTTTTTGTTCCTACCTTCAGCTTTCAGTGTTTGCTGGCTGTGGCCTTCCTCTAGCTATCCCTCTCAGCACAGCATGACGGTCTTACATTTTATATATTTAGTTTTATATAAACTTTCATTTTAAATTCTTGAGTTTTTGAGACAAGGTCTCTCTATGCAGCCCTAGCTATCCTGGAACTCCCCCTGTAGACCTGGCTGGCCCCGAACTTGCAGAGATCCACCTCCTCTGTCTCCTGAGTTAGGATTAAAAATATGGTACCGTGATTAGCTTACATTGAAATTTTGTTTATTATTATGTACATATGAGCATCAACATGTGCACAAGCTTCTCAGGAGTGTCAGGAGATCATAATTATGGCGCCAGGCTTACTCAGCAAGGATGTCTATTCGCTTAACCATGTTGACAGTCCTATTTATTTATTTTTGAGACAATGTCTCAAGTAGCCTGGGTTGACTTCAAATTTCACATGTAGCTGTGATGACCTTGAATGATCCTGCTGCTCTAACTCCCGAGTACTGGGATTGCCTGTGTGCTCAACCATGTTCAGTTTTCATGGTGCTGGACATCCAGTGTGTAAGGTATTGTACATGCTAGGCAAGCACTATAAAAACTATGTCCCCAGCCTTTAGTTTTTATTTTATTTTATTTTATTTTATTTTATTTTATTTTATTTTATTTTATTTTATTTTATTTTATTTTATTTTATTTTGGGGGTGTGACAGTCTGTCACGTAACTCCAGCTGGATTCCCACTAGCTATGTAGCCACAGATGACCTTGTACTCCTGAACTCCACCTCCTGAGTGCTGGGATTACAGACATGTATGTCATCATGCCCAGCCAGTGGCAAAGTGAATGTGCTTTATAAATCATAGCCTGCGCTTGAGAAATATGCCGACATGCATCACCTTTCCAATTAGATGGGAAAGCAGGGGAGGTTGGGAGCCAATGGAGCCTCCAGTGACGATCTCATTACAGTGTACAATCTTGGATGTTAACCAAAAACTGTCCATCAATGTTCAACTCCAGCAATTACAGCTTCCGCATGGGAATGTTACTCTATCTAGGCCTACATTTCATCTAGGGAGAGCTAGCTGATGGCTGTGAGTCAGGATGCAGGTGCGTTGGAGACGTTAAGTAGTTAATTTTTGATCAAATGTCTGGGGCCCTTGCCGTGAAAGCTGTTTTCAGAAGAGCCCGTTGCTGTTGGCCGTTATCTTCTTCAGCCATTCCTTCTGCTCACCCACTTGCTCTCACACAAGTTGCAAGGAAAAAAGATATGCGACCTACCATGGTAATCCACTCCTGCAAATGCCCAGGGAACCAGTGAGAATTGGGAAAGCAACTTTCAAAGGAACCCTGCTGAAGGATCCAGGACCTCCCAGCACCAATTATTTGAAGAAATTCGAAGCAAATTAGCACTCTGGCTAATTAAAAAATAAAGGGGAGAGGTAAGTCAGTGAAAATGACCCATCAACTTGATAAATAGTCCACATGTTTGCAGAATGCCTCCAGTGTTAATTGAGGACTGGGTGACTCAATATTCCAGAAGCCAAAAAATCCAGTTCTGTTATACAGCAAAGAGAAGGTGCTCTGGGACCAGGCCCTGAAGCCTATGGTTTTTCACATCTGCAAGCCGCCTCTAGGCCAGCCCTTTCCAACACCAGATGTTTATGCTCCACTTCCTGACCTCTCTTCCAAATGGCAGTTCTTGGAGTCCCACGGAAGGGCTTCACAGGCTGTTTGTTATTTGTGTGGAATACTGTGGATCTGATTGTGTCTGTGTGTGTGTGTGTGCCTGACAGAATTGTTTCCCCAAATGACAATATTTCGCTAAGAAACAGTTTGAAAACAAGGACTAGAATGTGAACATGGTCTTCAGTGTTTTGCACAGACGAGACCCCAGCACAAATGCTTGGGGGTAAAGGTAAGTTCTTTGGGACCATAGATGATTTGCACTTGAAGATAAGGCATCTTTTAGAGGCCCTAGGGAGAAGCAAACTCCAGAGAATTCATCCTTCCCTAGGGTGGAAACCACGCCAAGGGTAATGAGAGAAACAGACGACAATGTTGAGCCTGGCAGCTCAAAAGATTGAGCAAACCCAGAATTCGGTCATTTGCAAAGTGGCTGGAGGAGTGGCATTTTTGCGGGCAGAACAGTCTCCCGTAGGCGATGACATGTCAGTAATAAAGTGCCTGTCACTCCCATTTGCTCCAGGCTTTTTTGGTTCAGGATGCCACAAAGAAGAAACTTCTTGACTTAAGGGGATAAGCAGAAGAAATGAGTAGACTGAAAGGCATGATGGAAGGCTTTCAGCCCCCTGACAGAACAGCAGCTCTGTCTGCTGCAGAAGTGCTGTGAACAAAGGAGGTGCTATCACACACCTCACATCCTGTCCCATGAGGCCTTCTCTTCTCAGATCCTGGTGGCTTAGCCCTCTAGTCCTAGCTACTCAAGAAGCTGAGGCAGGAGTATTACGAACTTAGGCCCTGCCTGAGTTACAGAGTGAATTCAAGACCCACCAAGACAATTTAAGGCCCCATCTCAGAAGAAGAAGCTAAAAAAGGTTGCAAATATAACTTAGAGATAAAGCCAGTGTGTGAAAGGCTGTAGGTTCAATACTCGGTACTGCAAATAAATGAAAAATGAAAAATGTGAAAAGTCCTCCTGCAGACAGAGGAGGTGATTTAGTGGGTGGGTAGAGTGCTTGCTAAGCAAGCATTAGACCTGGAGTTCGGATCCCCGGCATACATATAAAAGGGCCCTGGCAGATGGGAGCAGTCCTGGAGATTAATGACTTGATTTGGCAAAACTAGTTGGCCACTGAGCTCCAGTTTCAGTGAGATATCATGTCAGAGAGAGAGAGAGAGAGAGAGAGAGAGAGAGAGAGAGAGAGAAGAGAAAGAAGAGAGAAAGAAGAGAGAAGAGAGAAGAGAGAAGAGAGAAGAATTGGGCCAGTGCAGTGAAAAGTGAAATAGCTCAGCAGATAAAATCACTTGCTGAATATGCCTGATGTCCTGAGTTCAATCCCTGGATCCCTTGATGGAAGGAGAAAACTGACTCCTGAACAACTGTGCTCTGATCACCACATGGGACTGTGACACACGTGTGGCTGCATTCACACACACTCATCATTTACAAGCAATAACAGTAAGAATACTTTTTAAACTGAAGAGGAAAGTAATAGAGGAAGACATCTTAGACTCACCTCTTAGCTTCCACATGTATATTTGAGTGCATGCGTGAATGTATACACAAACATACATTACACATACCACACACCACACACACATATACACACACAGACATACACAGACACACACAGACACACACAGACACACACACACACACACACACACACACACAGGAGGGCTCTCCTCTTAGGTCTACTCTATTAGTAAGGGGCTATATTTTGTATATGTATTTGTTTATTTGCTTGCTTATTTATTTGAGGCAAGGTTTCAAATTTAACAAGTAGCTGAGGATTAAATTATTCCTGATCCTACTGCCTTCACCTCTCTTCTGAGTGCTGGGACTTTTAGGTATGTGTCACCTTGCCCAATTTTATGTGATGCTAAGAATTAAGTCCAGGGCTCATGCATGCTAGGCAAACACTCTACCAACTGATCTGCGTCCTCAGTCCTATCAATGAACTTTGTGGCGTTAAGTAAAAAAGACCGTTGGAAGCAAGATGATAGTGGTGCACACCTTTAATCCCAACAGAAGCAAGTGGATCTCTTAGAGTTCAAGGCCAGCATGGTCTACAGAGCAAGTTCCAGGATAGCCAAGGCTACACAGGCTACCCTGTGTTGAAAAACCAAAACCAAATCCAAAACAAAACAAAAAAGTTCCCCCTTGGAGCTATTGTAAATGTTGACTGGTCCTCTTGCTTTCCTCCCTGGGAAAGTGGTTTCGTGGTGGTGGTGGTGATGGTGGTGGGTGAATGGCAGCATGACCAAAGCCTATAGGAACCCTCACAGCACGGTTGCTTCTTCTAGTTGTACTCAGAGAGGCTTCTGAAAAAAGAACCAACAGAGCTTAGCACTGAGAGGAAGTAGAATTGTGGGAGACGAGTGTGTTATGGGTGATTTCCAAGGTTCATGCTGGGAAGAACAGCAGCCTGACTGCTGGAGCCTGGGGGACAAGCTGGGCCTGGGTGGGGCTGGTGACAAGCCAAGTTCTATTTCAGATGGTGTTTTCCAGGACAGGAGGAATGGCTGCCTCCTAGTCATTTGTTTTATATGGATATTCATCTTTGCTGGGCTGAGGCTCCAAGAGGGTCTTGTTTAGAGAAATGGGCAGCAGTACAGGAGAAGGTATATTTTATAGTGACATGGCTAAAAATACTGCTTTCTCTCTTTGCCTTTTCACAGCTGCAGATTCCCAGTCCCCGATCCTCACTGGGAGAAATAATAAAATACATGTGTTTATAATAAAATTCATATTTCCCTCTTCCTGTGATGTCTCCCAGTTGTAGGTTCCCATCCGCTTGCTGTTTTACCTATCATTTAACAAATGTATTTTAAGAAAAATAATCTTTTCCACTGACATGTCCTATAAACGTCACATCCTCAGCTTTGGTTCTCATTGAGAAGCAGAGATGCATGTTTTGAATATTTCTGAAAAATGCCTTTCACTCCATTCCCAGGCAAAGATTTTCAAATGCTTCATCTGTGACAATATATACAGACCAGACAGGATACAGTGCCATGAGTCCCTTAAGACTGATTATTGAAGGCAAGAGGAGAGTTTGGGTTCTGGGAAAATAAGCTACAGTAGGTGTCTGAATCCTAGTCTCACTTCTATGAATCATCACTCAGGTGTTCTCAGTGCAACGCATTCTGGGAAGTCAAAGCTTGGGCCTGGAGCAGCCAGACGGCTCAGTGGGTAAAAGCATTAGCTGCATAAACCTGACAACCTGAGTTTGGTTTCAAGAACACACTGATTCTACAATATTGTCTTCTGACCTCTATAGGTGTGCCCAGACATATCACACACACCCATGCACGGATGCATGCACACACATGCACATTTAAAAAATCGTGCACATTTTTTAAAAAAAGCATGCACATTAATTATAATAAAATAAATATAAAAAACTCTTGGATCCTCCACTGAAGGAGTCTCTCTTGAAGGCAATGAGTGGGGCTGTGGAAGGCAAGGACCTTTGATTGGCCATTTTCTGTGCAAAGGGCAGAGAAAAGCATTCCATCTTCTAGGGACATATCCACTAGCATTTAGACGATAGACTCTTCTCTTTGTTCTCCTATGGGATGTAGTAAAATGTCTATAGTACACTTGGTATGGCATCTGGCTAATAGTAGAGCAAGAAATGTTCTACTCTTAGAGCAAGAAGAAATATGTCAAGGCCCCTGCCAACTCAGCTGGATGTCCATGAGGGATCTGAGTTGGTGACTAGGGAAGAAAAACAGAAGTGGTGTGGTATGAGTCCTGAGAGAGCCAAGGCTGGGAGAGCAAACCAAACTCAAGAGAATTTTGACATGAGTAATTATAAAAAAAATCAAAGACCCATTCTTTTTAAAAAATATAATCATTCAAGTATTTTTTAACATAATCAAGTTTCAGTTGATATTTTGTTATTAATTATTGTAAACAGTTATTAAGATGTCTCCAGAACAAAAATGTTTACTCCTCATTTTAATTTTAGGATTTTCTTGAAAAAAAAACCTGCCTAATTAAACAAATTATAGTTATCTTTTTCATTTATTTATTTTGAGGTTCGTATCTGACATCGATGTGGACAAGTGTAGTAGTGTCATGAGTGTAACCAAGAGCCCAGGCTGAGGCAGCTGTGTGGCAGCAGGTCCTGAGAGTTTATAGGCCTGTTCTCTTTCAAACCTGTCCCTTGGCCCATCTGTGGACTTAATTCTTAATGGACAGAGCTAGGCTTCCTCCTCCAGTTGCTCTCTCCCTGGCTAGACTTCCTCGGATCCCAGCTCCCTGTGCAACTTGGGCCAACTTTGGGTCCCTTTCCTTTCCCCTGTAGGAATCCCTAAGCAATTAGCAGCAGAGATGAGAAGCAGGCTGGATGCCTCTGCTGGGTGGAGGGTGGTCACTCCAGAGCTCTCAGGGTCACTGTCTATTGGCATCAGCTTCAGAAACAATTTACAGGAATAAAGTGCTAGGGACATGGCGATTAGAGTGTTCTTTGAACCACGATGTACAATTAACATTATCTTTGGAGGTCACATTTCTCATGTTTGCAGAAAGGATTTTTTCCCTGTGATGCTGTAGCAACATGTAGAAGTCAAGTCAAATAGTGTGTGTGTGTAAATACTGGAGGCTTTCTTGGAAGTTTGCCTAATTCTTCCTTTCTGATCCTCTGTTTTCTATCACGGTGCTTTGAGGTCCCAGATGGCACCGCCTGTTTTTAGTTCTTCATGATGCAGAGTCCCTTGGTTTTTCCACACCCAGAAACATCCAAACAGCATAGGCTCATAATTTCCCAGCAGCCCAATTTGGTGCCTATGGGTTGGAGGAAGGTCTGCGGTTTCCTAGGTAGCCTCACAAACACCCTTGCCATGTACCCAGCAACCCATCAGAGACAAAGTCAAATTTGAGTATCCTGGTGCACATGGAGATGCCCTAGCTGTTGACCAGGATGAGCTTTCTTTTGTCCTTGCCAGCTAATACTATTCCTGGTCTTTGGCCTTCAAGAATAGACATTCATATACATGGGCACACTTATAGGAAGCATTGACTTATTTATTTTCTCATCAACTTCTTCTGACATAATTGCATAGAAACATTATGGAGCTTTGAAAATCTTTTTATGAGTCACAGAAATTAACTTTCTCTTCATAAAAAAAAAAAACCCAAGCCAAATGCCTGTTCTTTGAACTTGAGTTGCTTTTCTGTGACTCTCAGAATCCTGAACCTGGATGTCTTTAGTGTTAGCCTTGTTCTGAATTTGAATTTACATTGTTTAGCTTCTGAACCAAGGAGAAGCACGTATCTCAGCCTGGACCTCTCCCATTGCAAAACCCAACTTCTTTCCTCGATGTCCACATTGTCTAAATAGACCCAAAGAGGTGCTCCAGGCATCCATAAACCCCTGCAACAAATTGGCCACTTGGGGTTTTATAAAACCAGTAGGAACTGTGTGGTGGCTCATTTCTGTAATTTCAGAACTCAGGTGGCTGAGGACGAGCAGTTCAAGGTCAGCTTTGGCTACATAGTGAAACCCTGATTCAAAAACAAAACAAAACCAAGCCAAAACAGAGAGCCTGGGTAGGGAGGAGGCTATGATGTTTTCTAGCAGTCTAAAAATAAGATTAGGCCCAGAACAAGTAAAACAGCATTAAACTGGAGATGCATGTAAGGAAGCCCAGCCAAGTTTCAGGTTTCCTGCAATTGCTGCTTCTAGTATAGAATACTAATACTAATAAATGTATTGAAGGCAGGACGAGTGTAGTGGAGGAGGGTAGTGTAGGTGGTAGATATGCATGCGTATCAGCATATGTGCATGTGAGTGTACATGAGAGAGAGAAGTGGGGGGATGCTCATGAGTGGAGGAGCCAGAAGAATGCTCTGGTTTTCTGGAAGCTGAGTTACTGCTGGATGTGAGTATCTGATATGGGTGTTAGAAACCAAACCCAGGGCCTCTGCTAGAGACACCTTTCCAGTCCCTTAGTTGTATTTTCAAAAAACTAAATTATAGATGCTTTCAGCTACTTTTTGCGGTGACTTCTCTTTACCTAAATCCTATGCATATACTGAATCTGTCAATTAGGCAATCCATTATCCAGTGAATATTTTGTGATCATGTTTATCTTGAAAAGTAACTGGAAGTAAGGAATATTTTTGAAGGTATTTGTCATATTTTAATAATCTTCACCTCTTTGGAACAATGGTCAAGAGTTCTCTTAACAAGCTTTCATTTGATTTTATTGCTGCTAAAAATAAGAAGAGGTCTGTTATCAAAGCCAGGATACAGAAAACTATTAATCAGGGGACATGTTTGAGGAGATGGAACATTATGCTACATTGAGTTGAGATGCTGAGATATACTGGGGAAGAGACAAGACACAAGACAACGTGTGTACATAAGGCACTGACTAGAGTGAAGCCCAGTGAACTTTCCTCAGGGTCCCAACCAACCATGGTGGGAGGACGAGCTTGAGATTGAAAAGGCATGGGCATAGAAATCATTTCTCAAATGTGAAAAGGATGAGACCACAGTGTAGAACAAGGCCAAGCATGCAGAGGTGCTCATGTACCTCAGCAAACACAAGAATCCAACCCAGATGACCTAGAAGCTGGGACAGGAACAGAGAGCAGCTGGTTTACTGGGAGTCCTGAGCCAAATGTAAGGATGCATGTTGCCTCGAAATAAAAACAAACAACAACAAAAACAACAACAACAACAACACACACACACACACACAAGCTTAAACTGAAAACACGTAAGTAATTGTAACTAACTCTAACTCTTTTTGTCCAGAGCACTAGATAGTCTAGAACCTGAGTAAAAAACAGGTTACAAAATACCTCCTAGCCATAGGCAATGGTGCTGGCTTATCTAATCCATTCTTAGGGCCTATGACTCCTAGGTTCACCTATCTTTTTTTTGTTGTTGTTGTTGTTTTGTTTTGAAGTCTAAGTCTCACGAAGACAAGGCTGGTCTAATTCACTATATACTAGAGGATGACTGTGAACTTCTGATCCTCCTACCTCTATCCCCCAACTCCCTCCCTGAGTGCTGGGATATCATACATGTTTTATTTTTAATTTAAAAAACTTTTTGAGACAGAGAGACAGAGACAAGGAAGGAGGGAGGGAGGGAGGGAGGGAGGGCGGGGGGGGAGGGAAGGATCGAGGGAGGGAGAGACAAAACCATATTTGTAGGTCAGAGGACAACTTGTGGAAGTCAGCTTTCATTTGTTGACACTTTTGCAGGTAATTCTGTGTTGTGTAACAGATTCCTCTGAGAGCGAAACATTCCATTCTGCAGAGAACCTCCTGAAACAGGAAGATGAACAATACAAAATAGCCTCAGGAATTCCCTGAAACTGATCAAATTCCCCACGTCTGCCTGACTAAAGAAGCCACACAACCTAAGTTTCAAAGAAGACTGCGACCAGACCAGCTCAGCTAGATGAGTTCATTTTGCCGTTAGCACTGTGTGAGGGTCACATTTTCTTCCTTGTTTTGCCATTAACTCTCATCTTTGCTAGTGTAGATGCTATGGGATCTCCTGGTTTGGGTTTCTAGTTCCCTAATGACTCATTGTCTTAGTCAGGGCTTCTATTCCTGTACAAACATCATGACCAAGAAGTGAGTTGGGGAGGAAAGAGTTTATTCAGTTTACATTTCCACATTGCTGTTCATCACCAAAGGAAGTCAGGACTGGAACTCAAGCAGAGCAGGAAGCAGGAGCTGATGCAGAGGCCATGGAGGGATGTTACTGATTGGCTTGTTTCCCCTGGCTTGTTCAGTTTTTTTTACTTATAGAACCCAGGACTACCAGCTCAGGGATGGCACCACTCACAATGGGCCCTCCCAACCTGGATCACTAATTGAGAAAATGCCTTACAGCTGGGTCTCATGGAGGCATTTCCTCAACTGAAGCTCCTCCTTTCTCTGTGATAACTCCAGCTTGTGTCAAGTTGACACACAAAACCAGCCAGCACACTCACACTGTTGAG
>NW_021604605.1:1227001-1229501 GCF_004785775.1 Grammomys surdaster | reverse complement strand
ACTTTTGTTTTAAAGAAAGGAAGAACTTCTATGAGGAAAGAAGAAGGAAAGAAAAGAGCCAAGCGCAGTCATAGTTCTGTTAGACTGAAGTCATCCAATGCTTGACCAGTGCACGGACTTGAGTCCTTGTTTCTCATCATTAAGAAAGTCAGTGTTCAGGTGGGGCTCTGGGGTGAGAATTTAGTAGGAGATATGAATGAAGACAGTGTGGGAATTCTCCAGTAAATAGACCAGGGGACTGACCCAGGATCTAGACCTTCTAAGCCATAGTCCCATCTGATGGAGGCAAGTCTTCAAGTGAAGTTTCCTCTCCACAGGTGGCCCTAATTTGTTTTAAGGGCATAAAAGCTAACTAGTACACCACTCTTTAGACTTCTTCTTCCTTCCTCTTCTTCACATAATTCAACTTCTACTTTCATGTCTACACACACATTTTAAAAAATCTAGATTCTATACATGAGAGAAAACAGGGTACTTGTCTGAGTCTATCTTATTGTGCTCTACCTGATAGTATCCAGTTCCATTTATTTTCCTGAAAGTGTGATTCCCTTTTTCTTTACAGATGAGTAAAATCCCATCGTGCATATGTACCATGTTTTCATTAGTTATCACCAGTTGATGGAAATCTAGACTGCGTATAGATAGAGCCTTTTAGGTATAAACACCTAGGAGTAGTACAGCTGGATCATATAGTAGTTTTATTTCTTATTTAAAATTTTTCCATTTTATTTTTTTTAGATTTATTTATTTTGTTACTTTATATGTATGAGTCTTTTGTTGCATATATGGATGTATACCACTTTAGTATCTGGTGCCCTCAGAAGTCAGAAGAGGGCATCAGATTCAGATGCCCTGGGTTTAGAGTTACAGAAGCTTGTGAATTACCATGTGAGTACTTGGAATTGAATCTGGCTCAATGCTCTTAACCACTGAGCCACTCCCTACCCTTCTGTTTTAATTTTTCTTCTTGTTTTATGTGTATGGAGTGTTTTGCTGTATGCATGTCTATCCCTGATACACATTCAGTGTCTACAGATACCAGAAGAGAGAATCAGATCCCAAGGGACTGGAGGTGGTTATGAGCCATCAAATGGATACTGGAAAATGAGTCTGGGTCACTTGGAAATATAACCAGTGTTTTGAACTGCTGTGTCATCTCTTTAGTCATTGTTTTTAGTTTTTAAAGAAAGCTTCACACTTACACTGTACAAGTGTAACACTCCCATCCACAGAGAATAAAAGTTCCTTTTTCTCATCCTCACCAGCATTTGTTGATAACCATTTTGACTGGGATGAGATAGAATCTCAATATAGATTTTCCATGTCCCTAGTGAATACAGATGTTAAACATTTACATGTATTTATTGGCTAGTTGTATTTCTTCTTCTGAGGATTGCACAGCTCACTTGCCTATTCATTGAAAGCTTGGGGGGGGGCTTCTATTTATTTATTTTTTTGCAGTGCTTTATGTATTGTAGATATTGGCCCTTTATCCAATGTACAGTTGTCAGAGACTTTTTTCCATTCTATAGACTGTATATTCACCATGTTAATTACTTGCTTTACTGTATAATTTTTTTTAATTTCATGATGACTCATTTGTCAACTATTGCTGTTATATCCCAAGCTATTGTATTTTTCAGAAAGCCCTTGCTTATGCCTGTTTTATTTTCAAAAAGAATTATTTTTTTATTTTGACATTATGTGTATAGATAGTACCCACAGAGGACAGAGAAGAGAATCTGAAACCCCAGAACTGGAGTTACAGGTGATTGTGAGCCTGCCATGTGGGTGCTGGGAATCAAACCCAGGTACTCAGGAAGAGCCACCAGTGCTCTTAACTTCTGTTCATCTCTCCAGCCTCAGTTATGCCAGTATCTTGAAGTGATATTTGTATGTTTTTTTCTGCAGTCACTTAAATTACAGTTAAAGTGTTTGACCCATTTTGAATTTATTTTTGAGCATGATGAAAGATACTGATCTAGTTTCATTCTTCTGTATCTGAATATCCAGTATTCCCAGCAACATTTGTTGAAGAGGCTGCAACTTTATGTTTATTTTTGAAACCTCTGTCAAAAGTCAGGCAGCTATAGTTTTGTGAGTTTCTTTATTTTATTCCATTGGTATATTTATACATGCTTGTGTAGGTACCATACTAATTTAAAAATTACATTGTGCGTGTGTGTGTGCACGTGTGTGTGTGTGTGTGTGTGTGTGTGTGTGTGTGTGTGTGTGTGTTGGTCAGAGTACAGTTTGTGGGAGCTCATTTCATTCTCTCTATTCACCATATTGTTCTTGGGGACCAAACTAAGGTGGCCATGCTTGGCAGTAAGCATCTTTACCTGCTGAGCCATCTTACTAGCCTCATGCTATTTTTTTGAGACAAAGGACAGGGTCTCATTACTTAGCCCTAACTACCCTCCAACTCAGGGACTTACCTGCTTCATTATTCTGAGTGTTTGGGATTAAAAGTATATGTCACCAAGCCTTGCTTGCCTTT
>NW_021604605.1:1208572-1226991 GCF_004785775.1 Grammomys surdaster | reverse complement strand
CTTCTCTTCTCTTCTCTTCTCTTCTCTTCTCTTCTCTTCTCTTCTCTCTCTCTCTCTCTCTCTCTCTCTCTCTCTCTCTCTCTCTCTCTCTTTCTGTATAATTTTGAGATCAGGTACTATAATACATCTAGCTTTGTTCTTCCTCCTTGGGATTGCTTTAGTTATCCAGGTTCTTTCATAATTCCATATGAGTTGTAGTTTTTCTCTAGTTCTCTAAGAATATTAGAATTTTGATAAGTGTTGTGGTTGTTTATTTATTCATTTAAATTAAATAGTAGTGAGGTTTCCTTTATTTACTTACTGTTGTGTGTAGGCTAGGGGAGTATTTACCATGGCAAGTGTGAAGTTTGGACAGGTCTGTAGAATTGTTTTTCTCTGTTACCCTTGCATGGGCTCTGAGGTTTAATCTGAGGTAGCTAAGGTTCAGTCAAAGTGACTTTACAAAGCTAGCCACCTTGTCAGTCTCTTAGCATTTTTAAAAAGTTATGTGCATGTGTGTATGTCTGTTTGTGGGTATATGCCAGAAGAAGCCAAAAGTCTTGGATTCTTCTGGAGCTGGAGTTACAGGTAGGTGTAAATGCTAAGAATCAAACTTGCATTCTCTGCAAGAGCAGTATAGGCTCTTAAACATGAAATAATCTCAAGTCCCCTATTTTCCTTTATCTATCTATCTATCTATCTGTCTATCTATCTATCTATCTATCTATCTATCTATCTATTCATTTATCTAATTGTGTGTGTGTTTGAGACAAGTTTTCTCTGTGTAGCCCTGACTGTCTTAGAACTTTCCCTGTAGACCAGATTAGCCTCAAACTCAGAGATCTGCCTGCCTCTGTCACCTCCCAAGTGGAGTGCTAGGATCAAAGGCCGGCACCACCATGCCTGATTCCTGTTTTATTTTTTTAACGTGATGATACTTGAACCCATTCCTAGGAGACTGTGTAAGAATGCAGGTCCATGTTGAGCTGAGGACAGCTGCCTTCCTCAGATAACAAATCCCTGGTACTCTTGGAAATGTGACGATTAGGGCAAACTGTGCCTGAAACACCCCAAACCACATTAGAAAGCCACAGACATCAAACTGGAAATCTTCATGTTGTAACTTGCTGTCATATTTTCCAGCCCAGTTCTGAAGCTGGGAAACATGGAGACAGTTGAACTATTTGTTTGGAGATTCTTCAGTGAAGTTGACGAGCTTCTCTCTTTCCAGGAGTACTGGGAAATGCCAAGAAACCTCATGGATCATTTTTGCTGCTCTTGATTCGCTCTCGGGTCATTGTTGGCCTGCATCCCAGTCCTCCTCTGGTAGCCAATTCGCTCATTCCAGCAATCATTTCTTTGCAGGAGTTTGCTTCTAACCTTTCAACGTGTGTCCCAAATATTTAGTAATGGACTCAATCCAGTAGAATGCTTTTTTTCCCCTGAAACTCATTTAAATCACTTAGGATAAATGAAAACTATAAGCTGAATAAACATCACATTTGCCTCAGGCCCAGTTCTTCCTGGCTAGAGATTCCTTGATCTAGCAGTTTCTGGGGCCCCCTTCCAGTCTGCTTCTCACCTTCCTGATTCATTCAAGGGCACTTGGGGTTTAATGATCCATCTGGTCCCACGGAGCATGCCAGTCAACAGAGCTCCTTGATCAGTGAAACTAAGTTTTCTCTATGTTCTTGTTTCCTTAAGGTTTATTACGGGGGTAATGTCTGCCGTTGATGATCTGGTCTGAATTAGAAGTGAGGCTGTGGAAAACTCAGTTTCCCTCTGGAGGGAAGTAGAGCTGAACACTGGCACAGGGCAGAGCTGCATCAGGTACCCTCTGTTTATTGCTTGCTATTTTGAGACTGTCTTCCCATGGAAATGTCGCATGGCTTCAGTGCTAGAAGGAGCATGAGATGAGTGCCACATGGAAATGTTTATTTTGATTATGTCCATAAAGTATGCTGTTCTTCCAAGACTCTTAGGTGTTGTCTGCTCATGCAAAGCTGTAGGTCTATGGAGACTAGATTATCTGACTCACTCAAGGCCCAACAAAGAGAAGAAGAAGGAAGGAAACCATTTGGTCTCATATTTCGTCCATGCTGTAAGGGAACATGTATGTTATTGGTGTGTTGAAATGTTCCTGGTAAGGCCCTATTGACTTAATGGTTAGTAATGTTGAGACTTGGAGAAAGCTAAGAGAAGAGTCTTTTTGACAGAGACAAAATATATGGTTTCTAAGTGCTATACTTATAACTTTCTTACTGCTTCTAAGAGGGGAAGCGTACATCTAGGATTTGTAGATGAATGAATGTGCAGCAGCCTTGGAGGAAGGACTGGGAATCATGGGTAATAAGCAAAGTGCTCAGAATGTCCCCCCTGCTCCCCTGCGGCCCCCCTCCTTGCCTCTAGGAAAAATAGAAAGCATATTAAGAACAGGAAGAAACCATTTAGCCTAACTTTTCCATCTTTGCGGGATTTACTTTAATCACATCTTTCAGCTCTTTCGCCATCCCTAACACTTCCTGACTTCTCCTTGAATGGATCTAGGTGTCTCTGTCCAGAGCCTGTGCAGTTCTCACGCCGGCACTGGCTCCGAGGCCCAGCCTCCGATAAGCTGTTCCATATGGTTGGGGCTCTTTGTTCTCGCTGTACTAGGTTTTTACAACTTCCCATTGACTCGGAGTTACTGATTTTCTTTTCTTCCCCCATCGGGCTCTTTAGGGATTTGCACCTCCTGCTAAGACACAAATTATTTTCTCAGTTGTATCATGTCTTTTCTTAATTTTTCAAATCTTTAATAAGGAGCTTTCTCATGTAAGGACCAGCTGGACAAATACGGAAAGGAATAACCTATGTGGAATCTCAATTCTCCAGGCAAGTTCTCAGAGACTGTGCTCAGAATGAACAAAATCTCCTGGCTTTTACTATAATGATTCAAATGAGCATGGGTCTGAATATTTCCAGCCCTCTTTTTATCTCTTCACCCAGTGTAGACTTCAGACCTATCCTCCTAACTGAAGCTACCAGAGGAAAGGACACGGTTCAGGGATGTGACCTGTGGAAGCTTTCCTGAGGTGGTAATTGGAATGAAGTGGAGATGGCTTTCCTCCCTCCCTCATCAGAACAGGTAGCAGCATGTGGAAGCTGTCCCATCACCATTTGTTGGATGTTAGTGCTTTAAATAACTTGAGTGTTGCTTTTGAAAGCAACCAGTGCTAAAAATATAGAAAGCCTAATAGTTGCATTCGCATTTGCGCCAGACTAATGCACCTAGAAAATGGCATGGGATACGACAGTGGTTTTATGGCCACACATTAGAATCGCCTGGGGAGCTGTTAAAACCTCCTAGTTCCCAGTCTTTATCCCTAGGGAATCTGCTCTCACTGCCCTAGGAGATTTTAACAGCTCCCCAGGCGATTCTAATGTGTAGCCAAGGTTAAGATCCACTGGTGAGGACTGAAGAACACGACCCTTGGATTACTCAAACCTACGTTCAAATCTTTGCTTGGTCTTTTAATAACCATGGAATTTCTTGAGCCTTGGTTTCATTGTTCATAAACCATGGCTAGCCATACTAACTCTATTGGAGGAATGAGCTAATGCATATAAAATTTAATGCCTGGCATACAAGCCGTTCAACATATGCATGCTATCTTAAATTATACAGGCCCAGCAGTTTATAGAAACAATCCTAACTTAAATGTTTGTCCAGCTCAGAATACATAAACTAGAAAGAGAAAAAGAAATTTTCTTGGTTTTTCGAGAAAGCCATGTAGCCCTGGCTATCCTGGAACTCTCTCTATAAACCAGGCTGGCCTTGAACTCATAGAAACCCACCTGCCTCTGCCTCCCCAAACGCTAGGATCAAAGGTATATGGCACCACCCCCTTGCTGAGGAAATTTCTTTTTAAAAGCTCCCAAAGAAGATCATTTAACTCAAGGTTCAACATGTATATATAGACAGCTTGGGTCTGAAAGAGTTTGAAGAAGTTTGAGTTTGGTCATTAGAACACAGAGATTGAGATTGGTTCAGTGATGTGACCTTCCTCATCTGAGTGTTTGTAAATTAGGCAGACTGCTTTGTTCATGCCGGTGTATGTACTTACATGTATACTTTCCAGGTCAGAGGTCAATATCAGGTGTTTTCTTCTGTTGCTCTCTATCTTATTTTTTTAAAATGTAGTTTTAAAATTCCATTTCCAGGGAATACATAAATGATTCAGCATTTATTGCTTTTGCTGAGGACCTGGGTTCAGTTCCCAGCACCCACATGCTGATTGACAGCTATCTGTAATTCCAGTTCCAGAGAATCTGAGAGCCTTTTCTGGATTCCTTGACAATGTAACATGTGGTGTACATACCTACATGCAGGCAAAGCACATGAAAATAAGTAAATCTTAAAAAAGCGTTTTTAGTGTTTGTGTGCGAGGGGAGGGGGGCATTGCTCCCTGGTGTCCATGTAGAGATCAGATGAAAACTTGGTCGAGTTGGTTTTCTCCTTCCATCATGGAGTCCCAGGGATTGATTTCAGGTTGTCAGGCTTGACAGCAGGTGCCTTCAGTCACTCAGTCATTTCGCCAGCCCCTCCTCCTTAAATTTTGAGACAGAGTCTCTAACTGAATCTCATCAATTCAGTAAGACTGGCGAATGAACTTCAGAAACTTAGGGATCCACATGTACCTGTGTCCCTTGTAACAGTGGGGTTACAGATGCACCCCACTGTGCTGGATATTTTTTTTAACATGGGTGTTTGGGCTGTGTGCTCCTGTCCTCATGATTGTCCCACAGGCGCTTTACCGACTATGCCATTTTCCTGGTCTGACCTGGTTCTTTTCTCCTTGTTTATATGAACAATCCTTGACTTCATAAAGCCTCAGTCCTTGATCAGCTGTATGATCATAAACAAGTCACTTGCTCTCTCTGGGCTCGAAGCAAAATACCATTGGGCTAGTCCATATCTAAGAGGTCTGAGGGCTTACTAAGTCAATACTGCAGATTTATTATGCATTAGTCTCTATGCTAGACTTAAAATTGGGTAGTTCTGACAGTTATTTCAGTCCTTTCTGAGGGCACTTTCTTTTTGTCAGGTGACCTTTTGGTACATGTTTGTAACTGTCTACCTGGATCACTGGACTTGAAGTCCAGGTGTAGGAACTGAACTACAGGAAGCCCCAGGGGTTCTTAGGCTAGGACAATGGAGACAAAGGAAACCTTCTTATATGGTCTGATGAGGCTGTGTGAGAATTAAATCCACATTTATCACTGAAGAACATACATTTTTCTTAGGAGAGGGTTTTAAAAGAAATTTCCCTTTAAGTAGCTTTTTTTTTTTTTTTTGGTATCAGCTTGGTGGAACAAAAGTATTTTCTCCATGTGTGTTTGGATATATGTAGAGGCAGACTTCTGGAACCTCAGGATGGTGCCTAATTATATCCAGCCTTGGCCAAGTTAAGTCAGAGGGTTTTCAGTCACCAGGAGGGGACAGGTTAGGCTGGGACATTCAGTAAGTTGTTAAGTATTTTGAGGACAAACACTTTTCTAGCCATCAAGTTGGGCAGCCCTGACAGAAAGGCAAATCTGAGGTTGGCCTACATTTCTCGCTCAGTCTGGAGTTGGCATGGTTAGTCATAGGGCAACTTATGGTGAAGGAAACATATCCCACGTTGCCTCTCTTTCCCCAGGATCTCTGGAGTGTTCTGGTATCTTCCTTGATTCTTGAGTCTGGTGTGAGCATGGTCATTTTCTCTCAGGAGCTATAGTGTACAATTCATGGCTGTAGTTCCTCCTTTAGCTTACAGATACTTTTATATGACTTCATGGTTTTGCCCATTTACCTGAGTATGGGACTGAAGACCCTGGTTCTCATTATCCTCTGACCCTCAACTACCTAGACTTGCCCTGGTAGGATCTGGGGCTTTCTTCTTACCTCCCCAGCTCCAAACACATTCTGTAACTTGAGGTCCAAGTGAACGATGACTGGACGTGGCAGAGAGTCTGGAATGTGGGCTACCTGTGCTAGGGCACTGCCGTATAACATCAACATCGTTCTCCAGGATTGGAGTATCCTTAAATAGGAAATCAATCAACTCCAAAAGATCTTCAGGAAGTCCTTCAAACTGACCATACTCACTAGGCCCCTCCCTGCCAGAGTAAGCAATAAAAGCTGAGAGTCCCTTTCAGACAGTTGGAGTTGAGCTGCAAAAGAAGACTCTCAGACAAGCTAAGCTAAAAAAAAAAGTCCAAGATGCAAAGAAGAAGCAGAAACCCACTGAGCATATTGGAAGAGGTTTAGACCAACTGATACAAGTGGGAAGGACTCTGTCCAACCTGGTGAGCTGCCTGCAGGCTGTGCAATGTGTTCCAGGTCCCAGGTAGGCTTTGGTGATGCAGCTGTCTTTGAGTCAGTTTGGCTCCTGTGTGTAACCCCTCACCCATATTCCTGAAAGCAACACCGATAAAACTCATTGCTTCATCAAGTTAGACTTCAGTGGTGTCTGTACTATGGACTGTCGTGGGCTCCCTATCTGGGGTGAGTAGACAGGTGTGTTGTGTCTCCATTTTGTATTTATTTATTTATTTATTTATTTATTTATTTATTTTGCTTTCTCTTATTCTCCCTTTGCTGGCTAATTCTTGCCTCTCATCCTCTTCCATTTTTCAGTCATCTTCCATTTTTACTTTTCTACTGAAGCAGTGCTAGCCTCTGGACCTTTAATCCTATGTTCTTCCATGTTCTTCCTCTCTTACATAATGATCAGAAGGAATGAAGCACATTGATTGCTTCAAGTGTTAAAGTGTGCTTTAAATGCTCTGGTGTGGTTTTCAATCTGGGCTCAAGCAGGGTTCTGTCACTTTTCCTTTCTTAAGCAACGGTTACTGCTAATAGAATCCACTTCTTCTCATTGTGCATGACCTACACAGGGCACTTGTTTTGTGGGTCAGCGGCCACATAGGAGAGGTTCCCTGCCCTTGACTGTGGCATCTGACCCACTTGGTTAGCACAGTCTGCAAGCAAGGCTTTGCTAAAAATAGAGAGCCTGGGTGAGGGCATCTTAGTCTTTCTTAGGGCTTGCTTGATGAGGGGAGAAGGGAGTGGCTCACTTTCTATATAAAGCACTGACCTTACACACATTTTTGCCTAGAGTTTTTATCTAAGAGAGAAACTCTTGTGTAACATTGTAGCTATCTGACCCTGGCTAAATTCATGAGACCTGTTGGGAAGAATATTTGGACTTGGTGAAAAACTCACACAGGTCTCACTAGGATCTTCTCACACTCTGGCTGGACTTGGAGCAGTGAATGTGCCCCAGGGTGAGCAATGGTGGCAAGCGGGGTTGCAAGAACTTACTACACAGTTTTGAGTGTTCACAGGCTAGAGACTTGCATCCTCCAGGACCCACCCCATGCTAACCCATCCCTGCTTTACCCACAGAGACTTCAAAGCTCAACGTATTTCCAGTGGGAATTTCAATTCTAGATTTGTAGATGTCTGCTACATTTACAAATATTACCTTAGGAATTACAGGAAATCATTAGCTCACCAGTCAGATGACTGAACACTACAGTAACAGATGAAGACTCTAAAAGGAGGAGGAGGAGTGTGGGTTTTCTACCACACCAAGAGTTTGTACTTTACAGGATCTGCTCAAATGATCAGATCCTCAAATGATATAGTTAAGAACATGGAACTGGAGAGATGGCTCAGTGGTTAAAGTTAAGAGCATTTGTTGCTGCTGCCAGGATCTGGGTTCGGTACCCTGCATCCACTAATTGGCTCACAGCCATCTATTCCTCTAGTTCCAGGGATCAGATATCCTGTGCCTCTGTGGGCAACAGGCACGAACATGGTGCATATATATACAGACAGGCAAAATATTTATACACATAAAAATGAGAATAATATCTTCAAAAAATGTGCATGTGTGGATGGGGGTGGCTCACAAACCTCCACTTCTAGCTGAAGAGCTATTGAGAGTTGTTAGCTTCTTCTGGAAGAAGAGTCAGGTCTTTTAAGGGTGTAGCTACTGGTAGGTTGACCAAACTCCAACAGGTGACCACATATCCATGAATGTATGGGCAAAACAAATTTGACACTGAGTTTTAAAAAGACAGACAGAGAGAGAGAGAGAGAGAGAGAGAGAGAGAGAGAGAGAGAGAGAGACAGAGACAGAGAGACAGAGAGACAGAGAGGACAGACAGAGAGAGACAGGAGAGAGAAAGAACACACAGAAGTTGGTAGTGATGTGGTATGGATGGATCTGAGAGGAATACAGGGATAAAATTAGCATGGATTTGATCAAAATACATTGTGTAAAATTCCCAAAGATTAATAAAAACATCATATTAAAATTTAAGGTCTGACTCCATGAGATGGAACTCATTCTTGACACTGCTCAGGTAGCCAAGAACTTGATAGGTCATGGGCCAAGGGGAAAACCAAATACTATTGTTCTGCTAAAGGATTGTAGTGATAAAATGACTCTATTTACATTCTGCTAAACTCAGATCTCTGCTTTCCTCAGCCATCACCAGAGAAGCTCCCTCCTGCAATACATGGGAACAAATACAGAGGCCCACAGCCAGCCAATATTGAGAGTGAGACATTTTGGAGCACTCAGCCCTAAATTGGAAGTCTTCATCAAATCCTTCCCTTCAGGGTTCAGGCAGCCATGTAGAAGAGAAGTTAGAAAGAGTGTAAGCCGGAGGGGAGAGAGGACACCAAGAAAACAGTGTTTTCCAGATAAAACTGAACAGAAGCATATATGAACTCAGAATCTGTGTCAGCCGGATGGGGTACCCAATACAGAGATGGGGAAGTAGACACTGGTTCACATTCATAACCAAGAAGCTATCTCCAATTGACAACTGCTCACAAAGGAAAAATTTAGTTCTCTCCAAAGGAGTCTCACTGGGTATATAAACTGCACTTCAGAGCAGGCCCCATGCCCAGCAGTAGGTAGCCAACACAAAATGAACTCAACGCTATTTTTGTAGACTTTTTGTCTCATGTTGCTTTGTTTGGGCAACTTTTTTCTTTTACTGCCCTTATGCTTGTTTATTATGGTTTCTGATTTTGTATTTTTATGGGCTTTTGTTTTCTGCATGTGTCTCTCTGTGTGTCCTTATTATGTTTTTTTTCTTTTCTTTTTTATTATGGTCTGTTTGCCAGTTTGTTTACTTTTTAAAGATAGAAAGAGAGGGCATAGAGTTGAGGAGGAGCTAGAGGAGGGGAACCGTGATCTAAACATATTATATGAATTATTTTTCATTGAAAATTGTGCATGTCAGGCTAGGACTATTGCATAGCATGTACAAAACTCTGGGTCCCATGCCCAACACTGAACATCTTTAAATCTAGCACTGGGGATATGGAAGGAGGAGGACCAGAAGTTCAAGGTCATACTTGGCTACACAAGGAGTTTGAGGTACACATGACATTGTCTCTCAAAATAGAAAGGATTTATGTGTGTCCATCATGCAAATTTGACATCAAAGAATAATTATTCATCAAATATACTGTGTTATAGTTAACAATAGGACGTGTAAAGTATTAGGGAAGTAAAGTGCACTTGTGTTTGTAGGTTATCGTGCAATGACATTTAAAAAATGAGATGAATGGGGCTAAAGAGGTGGCTCAGTGGTTAAGAGCACTGACTGCTCTTCCAGAGGTCCTGTTAATTCTCAGAAACCACATGATGGCTCGCAACCACCTATAACAAGAGTTGGTGCCCTCTTCTAGTGTGTCTGAAGAGAGCAACAGTCTACTCATATACATAAAATGTATAAATACATCTTTTGAAAAATTGTTTTAAAAAAGAGTCGACATTATTTTAAAAAATGAGATGGACTGATAGTGGGACTGAGGGATGGACAAGCAAATAAAAATTTAAAAGTAAGCAAATATTACCTGGAAAAACTCAACTGCCCTGGGTGTGTCAGACCACATATAAATAGCTCAGTACAAATGATTGAAAGAGAGAAAGAAAGGAAAGAAAGAAAAAGGAGTAGGGAAGAATAAATATGGCCTAGATCATGAGGTGTCTTCATCCAAGACTTTAGTATGTAGCCTATTGATATAGTCAGCAAGGATTCACTGTAAGTTTGTGTGTGTGTGTTTGTCTGTGTGTGTGTCCACACACATGTTCATATGTCTATGCATTCAAATATCTTTATCACTTTCCACCTTTTTTTTCTTTTTGGCTAGGCTGGCACCTGGCAAGCCTTAACAACCCTCCTATCTCCCACCCCCTCCCATTCAGCACAGGGGTTACAGGCACATGTGAGCATGTCCAGCTTTTTACATGGCAGCTTGGCATTCCAACTCAAGTCCTTCTGCTTGGGCAACAAATACTCTTACTCATGGGGTCATCTCAGTGTTGAAAGGATTTTAAAGATAGGTACAACATAGTGAGCTGTGCTTCTGGAAGATGTCCCTATTGTCAAAAGAAAGATTTCAGAATTAGGGGGAAGGTGGAGACAGGGACACTATCTTAGTTTGGGTTTTACTGTGCTTGGTTTGGGATGAACAAACACCATGACCAAGACAACTCAATAAAGGACGTTTGATTGGAGCTGGCTTACAGGTTCAGAGTTTCAGTCCATTATCATTATGGCAGGAAGCAGAACAGTATCCAGGCAGCCATAGTGCTGGAAGAGCTGAGAGCTCTATATCTTCATCTGAGAGAAGCCAGAGCACCTAGCGTCTCCAGGCACCTAGGAGAGTCTCAAAGCCCTCTCCCTTAGTGACACACTTCCTCCCAGCAAGACCACACCTACTCCAACAAGATCACATCTACTAGCGTCACTTCCTGGGCCAAGCATATTCAATCCACTACAGAGACTAATAAGGAGATTCTTGTTATAGTTTAGATGAAAGGTTGTAAGGGCATGGAACAGAGAAGACATAGCAGGCATGAGTAACAGTAAAACTGAACACAGAGCCAGAGTCCCCACTTTCTCTATCTAGGCACAAGATTTCAGGTGGGTTATAGTTAGAGAAATTGAAAATATTTTATATGTGTGCTGCACTTGACAACTCTAATACCTATAGTACTGGGCCAGAGAACAATTCAATGCTTTAAACCCTTGTAGTAAGCTTGTGGTCTCTTGGACAAAACAGAATCCATGAGCTGTTGTGACTATTTAGAAATTCAGAATGAGGAGTCAAAGAAGACTTGAGGATTTGGGGCCTTTGTGACTAATTAGGTCTGGACAAGTGGAAGTAGGATGAGCAGTGTCTGGGCATGTTGGGTATGTGAGGTGCTGGGAGACACCCAAGTGGAGCCATCTGCAAGGCAAGTGGGTATATGGGCCTGGAGCCCAGGACAGATGTGGGCTGAAGATGGTGAAGATCTGGGAGTTGCCAGCTTGGAGACTGAGACGGAGCCATCAGACAGATGAGATCACCAATGACAGTGTACAATGAAGAACAAAAAATCCACTGAGGACAGAACTCCAAGGAAGAGCACAACAGAGCAGTAGGCCCAATGGAAAGAACCCACAAAGAGATTAAGGAAAAGAGGGATGGGAAGTGAGGCAAAGGAACCATAGGAGACCAAGGAAGAGAGGGTCTATTCTAAAGAAGTACAAATAGCCAACAAGCACACAAAAAGATGCGCACCATCATTAGTCATTAAAGAAATGCAAATCAAACCCACAATGAGGTATTACTTCACACCCACTAGGATGACTATAATTAAAAAGATGGGAAACAACAAGTGTTGGCTGAGATGGGGAGAAACTGGAACCTTCACACCACAGTTGCTTGCGAGAATGTAAAAAATGGTGTTGTCACCTTAACGAACAGCTTGGTGGTTCCTCAGTAAGTTACAGTGGATTACCAAATGACCTTGCAAGTTCTTTCTGGCATATACCCTAGAGAACTTAAACATGTCCAAACAAAAACATGTATATAGATGGATCACTGTTCATAACAGTCAAAAGGTGGAAACGATCCAATGCCCATCCATGGATGAACAGGTAAACATTTTATTTGCACAGTAAAATATTATTCAGTCATAAAAAGGAATGCATTGTTTACTCATGTTATGACATGGGTGAGCTTTAGAGATATTGCAGCTCAGTATGGCTAAGTCACAAGAGCCAGAGAAAAGGCTGTGTGCTGGATTACTCTGTTTTTTTTTTTTTTGAACATTTGGAAACAGTCAAATTAGTAGAGATATAAATAAGATTAGTGCTTGTCAAGTATGCATGAAGCCCTAGGTTTTATGTCCACTACCACATAACCTAGGTGTAGGGATGAATGTCTCTAATTCTAGTACTTGGGAGGCTGAGACAGGAGGATCAGGAGTTGAAGGCCACCTTTGGCTATGCAGCAACTGCCCTATCTAAAAATAACAAAAATAAAGAAGAGGCAAGAGGTAGAGAGAGGAGAGAGGTAGAGAAAGGACACACACACATGAAGGGGAAGAAATAGAAAAGAGAAGAGAGAGAAGCAAGAGAGACACAAAGAAAATAAAAATGAGAGGGGGGTGAAAGAAATAGAGAGGAGAAGGGAGAGGAGAGAGGGGAGCATGGAGGGGGAGGATATTGAGATTGATTCAGAGGCCTGGACTTCAGAATGAAACTGTCTCAAAAACAAAACAAAACAAAAAGAAAACAAACCCAAAAGAAAACAAACAAACAAAAACCCCTTCACATGAAACCAAACTATGGACCAGAGAGTTCTTACAGTAACAGACCTTTGGACAGAAGTTCTTCCAGTAGCAGAACAATGACATGAACTCAGAATTTCCACCTATTGAAGAAGCCTTTCCACTTGCCCCATGTAATTATGATCCTTCCATTCCCTCAAATACGCCTCCTGGAGTTTTATATATGATGGGAAATTCCCATTTATCGAGTAATTACTTCCTGGATATGCATAGCATGCTTCTTGTACTTTATCTTGTTGAATCCTCACAACATTACAAACTATTGTATATCATGATTTGGTTTCATTGAAGAACTGAGAAATTGAACTTTAGAAGGGCTATAACTGTGGTGTCTCTGGCTTCCAGGACCCTGCTTCTTCCTTCCATCTTGTTTCAGGCTGTACTTCCCAGGTGAGCTCTGTAAATGACCAGATGCAATAGGCTGTCCACTGCCTTTGTGCTGCTTGCCTACTGTTGGCTGGCCTAACTGGGATAGAGGCTGCCTTAGAACTAAAAGGAATGGTCTCAGTAGAGAAATGATAAAGCTGGAGTCACTGATCATAACTGGCAACAAAGCTATAGCATGCTGACTCTTGCTCTGTGGTCTGAGCCAAGCCTTTTTTTTTTTTTTTTTTGGACTCCGCAAAGAGAGGGAAAAACAACACCACAGAAAGGAGAGAGAGAAATCCCTAACACAGTTCCAACTGTCCATAGTCTACATTCATTCTCTCCCTGTCATCTGATGCTAACATCTCCCCATTACCCAATGGGAAAATAAACAGTGTATGGCCACACCAGCTAAACTGTTTAATTACGTACATTGGGAAGAATGACATTTGTGTACATTCCCAGGAGACATGGATTAAAGTACTGTCCTTTCTCTTGGTGTGAAACTAATTTGTTTTGTATTGGAATTCTGATGGCTTCAGTTGAGCCAGGCATTTTGTTGCCCTGATGTTTATGTCTGAGACTAAAGATCAGGCTGAATGAAGCTCCATCTTAGCTTGAATTGGTTTGTGTTAGTCTTTGCTAAAACATTATCAAATGAAATACACATCTAAAAAAGTGTCTCTTTCTGTTTTCGCTTGTGTGTAAATTTATTTAAATGTGTATGTATGTAAAAATATCCAAAGAATAATAAAAGTGACCTTAAAGTAAGGAGATGGTTCATTAGGTAAAAGCGAAGGGACCTGAGTTTGATTCCTGGGATCTACTGTAAAAAGCTATAGTTTCAGTATCCCTATACTGAAATGAGAAGCAGACACAGAAATTCAAAGGCCGGAATGCCTACTGGCCTGCTGTACACTGCACAGAAGCAGAAACAAGAGAGACAGTGCCTCAAAAACACAGTGGAAGAAGAGAACTGTACTCTGACATCTACACATGTGCTCACGCACACATACATATATAAAATAAATAAATAAACAAATAGGAAAAAGGTGACCGTTGTTGTGATAGAACAGGAAAAATCCAAACAGTGGTGGCACATGCCTTTAATCTCAGCACTTAGGAGGCAGAGAATTGCTTTGATTTTAAGGTTAGCCTGGTCTACATATCAAGTTTCAAGCCAGCCAGGGCTACATAGAGGGATCTTGTCTCAAAAAAAAAAAAAAAATTAAGCAAAGGGAAAGTGAGAAATATCCAGAGATCAATGATGACAATTCCCAAGACATTTCACTCATTGATGGGTTTGGTGTTCTTTTTATTAATTAAAATAAATATGGTAGCAGACAAAAAGTCATGAAAGTAAATGTCAACTAGCTCATGGTAAAAGCTTTATTAACTTATTAATCAATAAACTTCATTAATTTTTAATTAACTTCACTCGATGTTCTTCTGGAGAAGTATGGCATTTCTCCTGTTCACAGGTATTCCTACTATGAAAGTGTATGTAATACTGTTTAGCCCTTGCCTAGTATGCATAAGCCTCTGGACTCAACCTTAGGACTGAAAAATAAAACTGGAATTCTTGACACCCCCACCCCGTGTGTGTGTGTGTGTGTGTGTGTCTGTGTCTGTGTCTGTCTGTCTATCTGTCTGTCTGTGTGTGTCCTTTCTCCTTTTGTCCTTACCTTCATTAGATCTGGAGTATCCTAGGCTAGCCTTGAACTTGCTATGTAGCTGTGGATAATCTTGATCTTTTGATCATCCTTCCTCTCCCTTCTGAGTACTAAAATTCAAGGCATTTACCACTACACCAGGTTTTATGCAATATTAGGAATTGAACCAAGGACTTCATGTATGCTAGGCAAGTACTCTAACAACAGAGCTACCTACTGTGGCTGTGCACACTGCTCAATTACAAGCTTCCCAGCCCCCTTGTTTCAGGAGAAGAAATGGTGACAGTCAAACATTAAGTGTCTCTGCAGTCCCAGTAAGTTCTCCTGGCCACCAAAGACAGTAATAGGTTTGGGGCTGTGTTTTTATTATATAAGAAAATCTATAAGAAGTGGAATTTAATAGATTCCCCATAGACTGTGACATTATATCAGATATTTATTTTCAAAAAGCTCAAACTCTCAATAAAATATATTGATTTGACAAACAGAAACTTTCCTAGACGACAACATCACTAGCTGTATAAACACGCCTGGAGCTACTCATCCGCTTCTAACAGGAAGGAGGCATCTTACCTCAGCAGAGGGGAATGTTGTGAAGCTGTAACTCAACCCTCAACACTTCCTGGGCTCGCTTTCTTGCCTTGCTTGCTTTCCCCAGCCCCTTCCAGCTTGCAACACCCCCAGTTCCCCTCCCTCCTCCTCCCCACCCCTGCCCAAGGACACAGTGCTGGCCTAAGGTGGCTCAACATACCCACTACCTAGGCAACTGCTTTCTTCATCCACGGAGTTCTGTTGTCCTCTCTCCGACAATGGATCAGAGCCAAACTAGGGCCCTGTGGCCTGACTTCAGCTTCCTAGGAGAGTCTAGAAGCAGAGTGAGTTTGTGTTCTCCTATATTCCCAGCCATACCAAATCCCATTCTTTGTTTTGGCCCTGTTGTTCTTGGCTAGCCACAGCTGATTCAAATCCACGTTCTTATTATATTGTCTCCCGCAGCTCTCTTGTAGTTATGTTTTCTGCTATGAGTCCTGTGAATCAGGGAGCTGTGAAACACACACGGAAGGAGCAAATGTGGTTGCATCTTGTGCAAGAAGGTGTATTTGAAGTCTCAGGGTCCTCTTTTCTGAAGCTTCACTGACAGGTTCCAAAGTCATACATTTCCCAGTAGCCAAATTCTGCTTTAAGTGTCTGATGTTGCTCAACAGACAACAGTTGTCACTCCAGGGAGCCAAGAACTAGGAACTACGTTCCTGATGGTATTCCAACTCTTGAGGCCTATAATGATACTTGGACGAAGCCATGAACTACTAAATAGTTTAATGTTGGACTCAAACTTCACAACATAGTTCATCAGATTTATTTGCACATACTGGCTCTACCTAGCATGATAACCAAGCATAAATAATGAGTAGTTCATGGGAATGATGGCTGTTAATTAGAATTCTAAAGGCTAATGGTCAGTAAAGTTATTTTAGGGAAATTTCTGGATGCAGAAGAGGAAGGAAATTTTTTACTTGTTTATTTTTGAAGGTCAGTTATTACTCTGATTATATGCCACACTCATTTTCTATCAGGATAAATTAAGCCATGGCTGCCTCTATCTGATCTACGGTCCATGAACCCTTAAAGACCAAGCAATTCTGGTACCCCAGGGTCCTGTCAGTCAGTCTATGGGTGTCATTGATCCTAGCTGTAGATTTTCCTAGCATGTCTGCCGGAAAGTGAAGCTGCTTTTGCCTTTACTAAGGGCATTCAGAGTGGCCTCATAAGAGCTTCTCATTTCGTTTGTCTTTGCCGCATTTTTACTCCTTCTGGACAGGGGTGTCCAACCTTTTGACATTGTGATATGATATTGCCACAGACAAATATATTGGGCTACATTCATAGCTATTCCAGGATGCACATGGCCCTTGAGTTGAAGGTTGGATATGTCTGGGAAAAAAAGGATTGAAATACAAGTATGGCTTCAGAAGATACATCTGTGTTTTCATGCAGACCTCCCAGGGTCCTGAATTAGGCCAAGCACTGAGACTTAAGCAACCATTTCTCCAATTTGGCTGCATATAAGAATAATTTGAGTAGGAGGGTTTTTTAAAAACACTATTATCTGGGTTTCATCTCCAAAGATTGGTCTAATTGATTCAGCTTGCAACTTGTGTTATCAGGAATTTTAAAAGCTCCCTCAAGTAAAAACAATAAAGGCTGAGAGGGAGGGAGGGAGCGAGGGAGGGAGGCAATGAGGGAAGGAGTGAGGGAGGGAGAGCTTGTAGATAGTAATTTTGAGCTGAGGATGTGGCTCAGTAGCAGAGCCCTTTTCCTACCTTGCGTGAGGTCCTGGGTTCCAGCCCTAGCACTGTAGGAAACATTGAACGTTTATGCAGAGCACTTTTAGTTTAGAACTCACTAGACCACCTGCCAAGAACGTTTCAAAAGCATCAGTGCCAAGATTCATGTGTTTCTCTCTTGCCAGTGAGTCTTCTGGGAGGTAGCAGGCCTGTCACAAAGCTTTTCAAAATTTCTATGACTTGACATCAAGTAACCAACTCTCTTCCCTGGGCTCCGTAGGCATCTTGGGCTCTAAAGTCTCACTCTAATGAAACGGAGCCATGTGCTGGCCCTGCCATTCTTCCATTTTTGGTATGTCATAATGGAAGAATTAATATAATATACTTCCCCTTAAGAGCCAGCTGATGTCTTCTACCAGCTAAGGTTCTTGCCTGAACTTGAGCAAAATTTCTCATGTATTTGATTCCTATGACTGCTGTTAAAACAGCAGCAGCAGCAGCAGCAGCAGCAGCAACAACAACAACAACAACAACAACAACATAAATCTAGTGAGTTAAAAAACACAGAAATTCAAACTCAGGTTTGGTGACATGTGATTCTGAGGTTTGGAAAGTAGAAGCAGGTAGATCATGAGTTCAAGGATACCCTTGGCCACCTAGTGAGTTAGAGGCCAGTTTGTGCTACAAGAAACCATGTCTTAAAGACAAACAAACACTATCAAAAAGCAAACAAACTAGAAAACAAATAATTTTATTTTCTCTCTAGTCTAGAAGCAGGAAGTCCAGAATCACTATTACTGTCCCCAAATACAGGGGTGAGCAAAACTATGTTGTCATCTGTCCTTGATTTGTGGCTATATCAGTCTTACCCCAAAGTCACAAAGCTGTCTCTTTTATCTGTGTAACTTCTCTTTATTTATTGAAAGTCACAATGTCTTCTTTTCTATCTGTGTAACAGTTCCCTTTATCTCTCTGTTATAAGGACATTTAGAATCTATCCGGATAATCCAGGATCATGTTTGCATCTCAAGACCCAAAGGTTGACACACTTTCAAAGATACTATTTTCATATATGGTAACAGACATCCTAGGCTCCTGGGATTAGTATGTGACCATTATTCTAGGAGTCTGATGTGGAGGAATTTTAATACAGCAACATGGCTGCTCTGATCACATCCAAAGACCTAGATCGGTGTGATCTGGCTGGGATGCAGACCGACCTTTAATCCCAAAGAATGAAGGTAAAGTTTAGTTTGTAGAAGAAAGCAACTAGCCTTTAATCCCAGCACTTGGGAGGCAGAGGCAGGCAGATTTCTGAGTTCGAGGCCAGCCTGGTCTACAGAGTGAGTTCCAGGACAGCCAGGGGTATACAGAGAAACCCTGTCTCGAAAAGAGGAAGAAGAAGAAGAAGAAGAAGAAGAAGAAGAAGAAGAAGAAGAAGA
>NW_021604605.1:1194867-1208562 GCF_004785775.1 Grammomys surdaster | reverse complement strand
AGAAGAAGAAGAAGAAGAAGAAGAAGAAGAAGAAGAAGAAGAAGAAGGCGGCAACCAAGTTTGAAAGTGATGTCTAATTAAGAAGCAGACAAAGTGGCAAATCAGAGAAAGATTTGACAGAATAGGACCTGCCCGATTCTTATGAGAACAGAGAGGAAAGGGAAACTACTTGTGGAGCAATGCAGAGACTGCAAGTAGTTTTACTGGGACCGTTATAGACAGAAAGGTTGCAGAGAGAGCAAACTAGACATGGGTGAAGACAGAACAAGCCAGAAGATTAGAACATATAGCCAAAGTTAATATGAGGCCAAGCAGAACATTCATAGAGGGTGAGAGAGAGGCCAGATTGAATCAGTCAGCTTGGAGAGGAGTTTGAACCAGAAAACCTGAGCTGAACCAATCAGTCTGAGATAAAAAAAGAACTAAGAAGGGCGAGCTACTTCAGCAGTTCTCTCACAGGCTGAAAACCTTCTAGGCCTAGATAAGATCCTATGGAGGCTAGGAGCTTCCAGGACTAGGCCTAGGTTACCAGACTGAGGTAGTAAACCTCAGAGACAGCAATTACAACAGGAGAATGAAAGTTATTTTTACAGTCTGATTTCCACCTACTGAGTCACAGCTACTTTTGAGTTTGTACCTGCTGTGAATTCCTACTCAATCCCTTCCCTATCTGAGACTGACAGCCCAGAGACAGCATCTCCACAGATGGCCTCAGCACAAGAGAAGAGACAGCGGGAACATGGAGGTGGGTAATTAAACCAAGTTCCACCACTCAGTTACTCATATGAATTGCCTTCAGAACCAGAACCGAGGCTGAATGAAGATGAGGCATGTATCTGGCACTGGTGCTCGCTGACTTCAATGGCCCTCCTGTCCCTTTCTCCATGTCTGCCTTTCTCCATGTCAGTCCCGGAAAAGAGTGGAGGAGATGGGATGCCTCACCAGCCACTAGAGCCTTTGCTTTTTAAAATTACTTCATGTGTGTTTGTCATGAGTGCAGGTGCCTACAGAGCTCAGAGAAGACATTGGATCCTTTAGAGCTGGAAGTACAGGAGCTTGTGAGCTTTATATGAGCATGGGGAATTAAACTCAGGTTTTTCTTTTTACAGTTTTATTGGGATACCGTCTCTGTTTTTTTTTTTCTTTTACTTTTGTAGTTCTGGTGATAGAAACAAAGGCCATTCATTCATCCATTCACTAGGCAAGCACAACACCCACATCCTCACTTTAGCCATTAAAAAAGCCTAACTACTACTGAGGAGGTAGCTCAGTGGGTAAGAAAGTTTGCTCTGTAAGCATGAGGCCTTGAGTGTGAATTGCCAGCACTTATTGTCAAAATGAACACAACAGGCTTGATTGCATGCCTGTAAACCTGGTGGAGATAGACAGATTTGGAGAGTTCACTGGCCTGCCAGCCTAGCCAAACTGAAGAGCTTCCCACCCAATGAGAGAGCCTGTCTTAGTGTAATATGGTAGAGAGGAACAGAAGATGCCTGATGTCTGGCCCTTGCCTCTGTGTTGTGTACCCATACACGTCACAATCATACACCATACACACATGTACACACACCCCCACAAAAAACTCTCAGTGGTTTGGAGTACACTGCATTGTTAACTTTTTTAAGTGACAGCACAATATATAGAACATAAAACTTGCTATCTTGTGCATTTTTACACAGAATATTTAGTGTGATTAATTAGAAAATGTTATATAACCACTGTCACTATCTATTTCTTTTTTTCTTTTCTATTTTTCTTTTCTTTTTTTCTTTTCTTTCTTTTTTTTTTTTTTGGTTTTTTGAGACAGGGTTTCTCTGTGTAGTCCTGGCTGTCCTGGAACTCACTCTGTAGACCAGTCTGGCCTCGAACTCAGAAATCTGCCAGCTTCTGCCTCCCAAGTGCTGGAATTAAAGGCGTGCGCCACCACTGCCCGGCCACTATCTATTTCTAAAGCTGTTTCATCACTCTGTTGGTATGAAGTAATAATTCCCCATTCTCCCTTCCCACCACCTCTGGTTAACCTTTAATCTACTTTCTGTTTTTTTTAAATTAATTTGCTTATTCTTGATATTTCATAAAATTAGAATTATACAGTATGTGTGCCTGGCTTCTTTCAACTAGTGTCTGACACCCACTATCTCCATGTGGAAGACAAAGCTTTTTTTCTTTATGAGTAAATGAATGTAGATTGTATGTAGATTTTGTTTATCCATCCATCTATTGGGACACAAGTTATTTCCCCTTTTTGATGTGTGTGCATGTGTGTGTGTGAGACACTAGTGCGAATGTGCCACAGTATGTGTGTGTGTGTGTGTGTGTGTGTGTAGGACAAGTTTGATGTTAGTGTCTTCTTCAGTCATTCCCCACCTTTTTGCTTTTTTTTTTTTTTTTTTTTTTTTGAGACAGGGTTTCTCTATATATCCCTGGCTGTCCTCTAACTCACTCATTAGACCAGGCTGGCCTCAAACTGAGAAATACACCTGCCTCTGCCTCTGGCTCCCCAGCACTGGGACTAAAGGAGTGTGCTATTATACCTGGATCCCCACCTTAGTTTGTGAGAAAGTGTTCTCATTGAAACTAGATCTCACCAATTGCCTGGCCAGTAAGTCCCCTAAATCCACCTGTCTCTGTCTTCTCAGCTCTGAGATTGTATGCATGCATCGTCTTATCTTGCTTTTTAGCATGGGTACTAGGGATCTGAACTCAGATAGGTCCTCTTGCATATAAAGATAGCATTTTCTCCATCTGAGCCACCTCTTCAGCACATGGTTATTGTGTTATAGTCCTATAATTATCATTGGTGTGCAAGTATACCAGCATCTGAGCCCCTGTTTTCAGTTCTTTGGGGATATGTAGCCAGGAGTTGAATTGACAGGTCATATGATACCTCTGTATTTACCATTCCAAAAAAAAAAAAAAAAAAGAATGCTAGGCTATTTTCCAAGCAGCTGTGCTGTTTCACATGCTCACCAGCAATTGAAAAGAATTATGATTTCTCTTACAATCACGTAGTATTTTCTGGTATTTTTGTTACAGCTGTCTGCGTGGGTGTGAAATGGCACTTCATTGTGGTTTTGATTTACATTTCCCAAATGATGATAAAGAACAACTTTGCACATGTATTTTATTTTCATTTTTTGAGACAAATTTGTACTCTGTAGCTCAAGTGATTGATTCCTGAGTCTCTGACCCTCCTGCCCCAGTTTCGTGAGTAACCTGGATTGATTATATGCACTGCCTTACTTGGGTTCTTACTCCCTGCTTGTTTGTTTGTTTGTTTGTTTGTTTGTTTTTTAAGTTGGGCTTGAACCCAGGACCTCTTTTTTTTGTTGTTTTTTTCGAGACAGGGTTTCTCTGTGTAGCCCTGGCTGTCCTGGAACTCACTCTGTAGACCAGGCTGGCCTCGAACTCAGAAATCCACCTGACTCTGCCTCCCAAGTGCTGGGATTAAAGGCCTGTGCCACCAACGGCTGCCGGACCTCTTTTTGCATTAGGCAATTTCTCTACCTTGAAGACACGTCCTTAGCTCTTTCTTTTCCCATTTTTAATTGGTTGACTATTTTGTTATTGAATTGTAAAGATTTTTAATGATAGATTCAAGTCTCCTATATGATTTTAAATGTATTTTCTCACCCACTGAGTCATCTTTTTCCTTAATACCACTTTAAAACATTATTTTTTAAAAATTTAAATGTATGCATATGTGTTTATCTTTGGGAATATATGCCATGTGTGTGAAGGAGCTCAAAGATGGCAGAAGTGGGTATTGGAATCCCTGTAGCTTGTGAATTGCCTGACACGGGTTATGAAGACAAAATTCAGATCCTCTGGTAGAGCAGTAAGCACTTTTAATCACTGAGCCATCTCTCCACCCCTAATGCTTGCTACTTTTTGAAACACAAACATCTATATGTATCTTGTTGCCTGTGGGTGTGATGTTATGTCTAAGTAAACATGGTAAAAAATAATGCCATAATTTTTTTATGGCATTTGAAAATTTTATACTTGTGGCTCTCACATTTTAGTGTTTGATCTACTGAGTTAATTTTTGTGTATTATGGGAGATGAGGGAGGGGTTGGGTCCAAAGTCTTTTTATGTGAATACCCACTTGTCTCTGCATCTTTTGCAAGAGACTATTTTTCTCTCCTTGAATGATTTGGGTCTTTCGTCAGAAACCAGCTGGCCTTCGATACACAGACTTGGCTTTAGGCTCGCTATTTCATCTCATTGATCTGTTTCTCAATTCGATCCCATTCTCTTCCTGTCTTGAATCTGTTTGCTACTGTTTGGTGTATGTTTTGAAACAGATCCTGGTGATTTCTCACAGTTGGCTCTTCTTTTTCAGTATTGTTTGAATGACTGTGTATTCTTTGTGTCAGGCAATTGCTAGTTCCCATAAATTGTAGAGTCATGATAGCAATTTCTGCAAAAACCAAACCAAACAACATCAAAAGCTGAGATTTTGATAGACATTTGTGAAGTATGATATCTTTCCCCTCTTGAGATTTTTCAATGGCTGAGGCCAGGTTGGCTTTTACATGACTACCAGGAATGTAGGGTGTCCAAATCATCCAATTACTTGTGTGTGTTTTTATTAGTCTTGAACTACACTGTCTACTTCGATGCCACTGTCCATGTGTGGTAAATGAATACTTCAAGTATGGCTAGTCCAAATATGACATGACCAATTCATTCACTGACAGGCCTGATTCAAGTATTTAGTACAAAAATTCTACCTGGAAGATGTTCAATTAATGTTACTATTCATTACAAATCAACAAACAAGCAGGGAGTAAGAACCCAAGTATGGCAGTGCATATAATCAATCCCAGTTACTCATTGAAATAGCATTTTAGATATGTTTATACTAAATATGTTTTTCAAATGTATTTTCACTTCTTCCTCTTCCTCTTTGTTCTCTTCCTCCTCCCCTTTCTCCTTTTCCTGTTATTTTTTTTTTTTGAGACAGGATTATACTATACAGTCCAGCCTGGCCTTGAAATTATAGCGATCTTCCTGCCATTGCCTCCCAAGCGCTGTGAATAAAGGCATGCTCAACCATACTTGGCACTGTTTATTTTTTATTTTTTAAAAAAGTGGTTACTAGAACATTTAAAACACTCCCTGACATGTACCATATTTCTATTGACCAATACTAGCCTAGGAACATTTTTTTTTTTTGAGGGGATAAGAGAGATACTTTATTTTGGATCTAAATTTGAGTGGCCATGGATTTAGATTATACCAAGTTCAATTGTTCCAACATAGAAGCAGTTTTAACTAACAAGTCAATGTATTTTTAAAGTAAAAATGTTGGAAACAATATAGTCAAGTGGAGGAATCTCAACTACAGGCCACTGATGGTAGCTAGTAATATTTTCAGCCCTTTGATAGGCGGAGAACCAGTTTTTGTTAATACATTCCAAAAAATTTTTACCCGTTTATGGGATGTTAGGTCTGACACAGAGGCAGACAAAGGATGGCTTCTTAGGGGTCAGGGTTGCCCAGGATACATAGCAATTAGCCTCTGGGTCTGTGACAGCCAAACTCTCCACAGTTGTAATCAGCCTCCCCAGACTTAGCTTCTTTGTAGGAATTCTTGTTCACAGGTGCCTTTTGATATCATCCATTTGGCTTTTTTTTCAGTAATTAATTAATTAATTTACATCCCAATCACAGTGTACCCTCCCTCTTCTCCCAGTGCCACCCTCTCACTTAACCTCCCCCACCTCTCCCTTTCTCCTGAGAAAAGGGGAGACTTCCTATGGATATCAACCTGCCTTGGCATATAAAGTTGCAGTAGGACTAGGGGCATCTTCTTCTATTGAGGCTAGACAAGGCAACCCAGGTAGGGGAAAGGGGTCTAAAGGCAGGGGGGCAGAGTTAAAGACAGCCCCTGCTCCTGCTGTTAGGGGTCCCTCATGAAGAATAAGCTGCACGTCTGTTACATTTGTGTACAGGGCCTAGGTACATTCCATGGATGCTCTTTGGTTGGTGGTTCAGTCTTTGTGCGCCCCTATGAGTTCAGTTAGTTGATTCTGTAGGTATTCTTGTGGTGCCCTTGACCTCTCTGGCTCCTTCAAGCCTTCCTCCCCCGACTCTTCCACAAGATTCCCCCGAGTTCCACCTACTGTTTGGCTGTGGTTCTCTGCATCTGTTTCCATCAGCTGCTAAGTAAAGCCTCTCAGATGACAGTTATGCTAGGCTCCTGTCTGCAAGTATAGCAGAATATCCTTAATAGGACCAGGGTATGCTTTCTCATGGCATGGATGTCAAGATGGATCAGTCATTGCTTGGCCATTCTTTCAATTTCTGTTCCATCTTTATCCCTGCCCATCTTGTAGGCAGGACAGATTTCGAGTTGAAGGTTTTGTGGCTGAGTTGATGTCCCCATCCCTCCATTGGAAGTCTTGCCTCATTATAGGAGGTAGCACTTTTCAGGTTCTATTACTAATAGTTGTAGCTAGGATCATCCTCATAGATTCCTGGGAGTTTCCATTGTTCTAGGTTTCTAGCTCATCCAAGAGATCCCTTCCACAGATAGTCTAGGGAATTTTAAGATAAAATTAACCTAGAAACAATGTGACATGAGTTCCCTGAACATCTAGAAAATCTTGTGTACATGTTATCCCTTGCAGCATAACAAATTACTGCCACATATAGCAGCCTTTGAAAGTATTTCTTATCACGTGGTTCCTTTAGGGAGTAATCTGGGTGTGGCTTAACTAGTGCCTCGGGTTTCAGGTCTTTTCAGGGCTATAATTAAATATTGGCCAAGTCTGTATTTATATCTTGGTTTGACTGAAGATGAATCTGTTCTAGTATTCACTCATTATCTGTTGACAAGCCTCATTCCTTGATAGCTAATGGACGAAGGCATTACTATTTTGCCATACAGATCTTTGTACTGAGTGGTACACAATATGGCATTTCAGAGATGTGAAAGCAAAAGACAGCAAAGAAGATGGAAGAATGTCTTTCTAAAAATTATGTGTAAATATATGTATGAAAGCCACAGGTATAAATTTAAGCAAATTTCAGCATATTTGCTGCAAAACACTTATAAAAACAAGCCATCAGATCTATACTACATTTAAGGGGAAGGGATTATGCAAACAGACAAATACCAAAATACCATTATGAGTGGTCAAAGGTGCTTCATCTTACAGAGTATTTGTGATTGTTTTGTTTGAAACAGAGCCTGGACTTGTAGCCCGGGAAGGCTTGGGACTTGCTATGTAGCTGAGGCTGGGTTGAACCCACAATGATCCTTTTCTTAGTGGCTACACTATTGAAGCCTCAGTTCGAAACTAATTAATTCCTAATATAGGGAGTAAGTTAGTTTCTCCTCACTTGTACTAGATCCTACTTGTGTCAACTTTTTTCCTGTTTCTGAGAACTAAGTGTGAACCTTTCCTAGAGGGAAGGGATTTTTTTTTTTCCCTCTCAGAGAAGGGCTTTGTCCAGGACTCAGCTGATGGGGATAGATAACACTGTTTCATTCTACTATGAAACCAGAAGTGAAAAGCACACTATGTTGTGCCAAATATGTTGCTGTTCTTGGAAAATGGTCCGTGAAGTTAGCAGCTCAGCTCTGCTTCCTTATAATTACGGGCTGAGCAGACATGTCAGAGACAGGGCTCCAGATAAGTGCAGGGCTAAGTTAGCTTCCGGGGGAAGGGACAGTAAGCCGTGCATGAGTTACTGTCGAAGTTCACATAAACTGAGCAAATGTGTTTCCTCCTCCTTATGGCCCTTTAAGTGAATTTCATTTCTCTCCAGAAAATTCATGTGTTTTTTTGGACTTACTAGAAATGCCTGTCCAGCCGGGCAGTGGTGGAACACACCTTTAATCCCAGCACTTGGGAGGCAGAGGCAGGTGGATTTCTGAGTTTGAGGCCAGCCTGGTCTACAGAGTGAGTTCCAGGACAGCCAGGGCTATATGGAGAAACCCTGTCTTGAAGAAAAACAAAACAAACAAACCCCATAAATAGAAATGCCTGTCCAATGCACTCGCCATTAAGTCCATTAGAATCTATCTTCCTGTCATCTTCCAGGCAATTTAAAGATTCTCACAAAGGAATTTATTGACAAAAATACTTGTCAGAAGGACTGGCGATAAGGGGAGTTAGTGATAAGAACCTAGGGATACTGAAATGGGAACAGATCTAAATTCTGACCTTTCAGATGTCTATCATGTTTCTGAGTCCTATGAACTGGAAGCCAAGGGTGTTCTAGCCTGAGGCTGCTGGACCTAGAATCATTCTAACACTCCTCATTTGCCCTGAGATCTTTCTTACTCTGTCATCTGAGGAGTCAGAGCTAGCTGACCTCAAGGGCCTACCTGCTCTGACTCTGCATAATTTTGCTTTCTTTTTGGATACAGCTTGCAGAGTAGGACATGCCAAGAAGGAAAGCCAACATCTGGGCCTTGGACTGACTGCAGCAGGGAGCTCTGCCAACGCTCTGGTCAGTCTCCCACTGGATCCGAAGCATTAACTTTGGGCAGCTTCCCCATCCCTGACATTGCTAACCCTAAATCTTACAACTGTCCCACTCAAGGCCGACACCTTGATTAATAATAGAAAAACTATGTGGGTTAGGGTTAGGCCGGAATCAGCACAGGTCAAGAGGCTACACCCAGCCATTAATCTCATTTCCCTTGGAAACTCAGCTCCCGAGAGCCAGCATGCTCTTCATCAGTGAGCTGGTCCTTTTTTCCATTTTCTTTCCCAAATCTCAGTTGTTGTAAGAATGTCGAGTGGTTTTGGAATGATTACAGATAAAAAAAAAACTGCCAGAAGATTTGTGGAGAAGCACTAAGCTCGGCAGCTTCTGCAGAACTCTCATGGCAGAAGAATGTGAAAGGCACTTGAAACTGCTGGTGGCTGCTTGCCTAATTCAGAAGCCCACCGTTTCATGTGGACTCACAGGAACCTTTATGCAGCTATGTGTAGCACTGACTCTGAGAACTCTGAAACTAGGGAAGGTGGGGGGGCAGCTGCTCTCATCAGCCTTTTCGAGCTGTGAGCTAGGGGAGGAGCTTGCCTAGCCTACACCAAGACCTGGGTTCAATCCTCAGCACTGGGCATGATGATGCTCACCTGTAATCCTAGTACTTGGGAAGTGGAAGCAGGAGGGTCCAGAGATCATGGTCAACCTATTGGATAAAATCAAGCGTAGAAATTCAACGATATTCTCAGCTACATAGTGTGGGCACACAACAGTGTGTCTGACAAAACAACAGATACAATACAAATGAACTGAAGGCCTTGAGCAAAGCGGGAGCCTCAGCAGGCTGCTAGGTCTGAGTCTCCTTGTTGGGTCATTTCCCCTAGGATTCCTGGGAGGGCTTGAGCCAAATCTTGGTAATAGTCCCTATGCAGGCTACTCACACTGTCAGCACACAGCAGGCCTCTGGAGGCCCTCAATCTTTCCCCCAACTCTTCCATAAGAGTCCCTAAGCCCCATCCACTGTTTGACTGTCAGGTGTCTGTATCTGTGTGAGTCAGCTTCCAGGTGGAGCCTTCTCAGAGGACAGTTATACTAGGCTCCTGTCTGCAAACATAACAGAGTATCATTATATTGTCAAGGATTAGTGGTTGCCCATGGGATGGATCTTTAGTCAGGTTGGGTTTTGGTTGGCCATTCTGTCAGTCTCTGCCCCATCACCTGTCCCTGCATTTCTTGTAAACAGGAAAAATTTGGGGTCCAAAGTTTTGTGGGTGGGTTGACATCCTTATCCCTTCACTGGGATTTCTGCCTGGCTACAGGAGGTGGCCTCTTCAGGTTTCATTTGCCCACTGCTGTGAGTCTCAGCTAAGATCGCACCCATAGACTCCTGGAAGCTTCTTCCATTCCAGGTCTCTGGAACGTCTTAGAGATGCCCTAACTCAGAACCTTTGCCAGTATACTCACTGCCTGGAGTGTTCTCCCCCTCATCCTGTCAAACAATACCCCAACTCCAGAGCCAATAATTTCCTCCTATTTGTCCTGTAGATCTCAGATTAAATTTAAAAAAATCTTCTAATTATATTACTTAAGGTGGAATTGACGCACCACAAATTGCATTTGTTTAAAGCTCCAACTGATGCATGCTGATGCATGCAACATGTGTGAGGCCACAGCAACCAAGAGAGAGAACATAACCATCAACACTAAAAGGTTCCTGGTGCCCCTTTGTCATTCTTCCTCCGTCTCACCCTCATCCATTGATGGCATGCTTTCTGCAGTTATGGGAACAATGTGAATTTTCTAGATTGAATACAGATATGGTAATAAACTACGCTTCTGATGTGCGTTTGCTTTCCTTAACCCAGCATGATTGCTGTTAGGTTATTCTATGTCTCTGTGTGCATAATGGTTCATCCTGTCTCCTTTTTAGAGATCCTTCTTGTTACCCAACTTGGACTTGAGCTTGCAAGTTTCCTGGATCAATCACGAAAGAGTTTGGATTGCAGGTATGCATGACCAAGCCCAACTAATAGCCTCCCTTTATGACTAGAAACTATTTCTTTTGTTGTTGTTGTTGTTGTGGTTTTCTGTTTTGTTTTTTTGAGACAAAATTTCTCTGTGTAGTCTTGGCTGTCCTGGAACTCACTCTGTAGGCCAGGCTGGTCTTGAACTCAGAAATCTGCCTGTCTCTGCCTTCCAAGTGCTGGGATTAAAGGTGTGCGCCACCACTGCCCTGTTTTGAATATCTCTATGGAGTGACTGTAACGGATGGCCCTCTTACTAGCCTTGCCTCATGCGCTAGACAAAGGATGGAACAAAAATGCTTACTAAAGGAGATGTTGGAAGGAATCCAAGATAGCTGCTTAAGCCCCAAATACAGAAGATGGGACACTAAGTTCCTATTGTCTTCTTAGAATCAGATCACTTGTGAGGCTTTCTAAAGGCCACTTCAGGAAAGATGAATCAAGAGCTGAGAGAAGACAGTCTCATAAGAAGTTTCTGCATGGGTCAGGTAGACTCTTGCCCTTGGCCACTTGTGCATTTTCTGTAATGCTCCCTTCAAAAGAAACACTGATTCTCAGCACCAAATATAACTAGAGTGCTCACTTCACAGCATCTGCCTTAGTATCATGCTTTTGAAGATGACTTCCTGTCCTTAGGAGTGAAAAGCTTGGAAAGGGCAAGGTTGCAGACAGCACTGAAACTCTGAAGCTTTTTCATGTGAAGTGGGAGGACTGTGATTGTATTTGCATTTGGGCTGCACTGGCTGTCTTGGTGTATAGATGCAAAAGTCTATGATACTGCTTGCTGGTGACAAATTGAGCACTTTCCACCTGTCTGACATAATTCTGGACATGCATATCATATCGATACTCCTTTCATAAACATCTTATTTGTGATGTTGGGTGTAAGAGTGCTAAGTACTGTGAATGGTCCTAGGTCAAATGACCTCACTGACTATTAGCCTAAAGGGTATTTTCTAATTTGAAATTCTTGATACTCCTGAAGCATCTCTGATCACTAAAGTGGTCTTGTGAAAGCTAGAGAGTAGAACCTACCTACTGAGGCTTTCTAGTAAGGGACAAAACCTTGGTTGTATCCACATAAGTCTTTAGAGTAAAAGCAAAAAGCATCATCAATCATGTAAAGTGTGAAACCCAAGTCATACTTCTACTCATACGATGAGAGCATAAAACTGAACTAACAGGGCTGGCAAGGTGGCTCAGTGGGCAAAAGCTCTTACTGTGCAAATCTAACCATCTAAATTTGTTCTTTGAGACCCCCCAGTGAAGGGAGAGCACCAAGTCCTTATAGTTGCTTCCTGACTTCTGTATGAATGCCATGTCACAAGTGTGTGTGTGCGTGTGTGTGTGTGTGTGTGTGTGAGAGAGAGAGAGAGAGAGAGAGAGAGAGAGAGAGAGAGAGCATACACAAGAAACAAAACCAATTTGTATCAAGAGATCAGATGACAGCCGGGCAGTGGTGGTGCATGCCTTTAATCCCAGCACTTGGGAGGCAGAGGCAGGCGGATTTCTGAGTTCGAGAGTTCGAGGCTAGCCTGGTCTACAGAGTGAGTTCCAGGACAGCCAGGGCTACACAGAGAAACCCTGTCTCGGAAAACCAAACACCCCCCCCCAAAAAAAAGAGATTAGATGACACTGTAACTAAATTCAAGAACTCAAGTAGCCTATTGCTCTCTCTCTCTCTCTCTCTCTCTCTCTCTCTCTCTCTCTCTCTCTCACACACACACACACACACACACACACACACACACACACACACACTTTCATTTTGTCTTGCTATACCTTTATTGTGTAGGCTAAATAAAAGTCTACTGCCCCTCAATTGTCGAATCAAGAAGTAACAAATCAGTTTCAATGATGCATGCAAAAAAAATAAACCTTTTCATTTAATATCCCGGCTAAGACAAAAAAATATGGGCAACAACTTCATCTCAAGTGCCAAGCCAAGACAATGAGATGACAATGGGCCTGGAAGAATTTTCAGAAACAAAGCATGTCCTGCCTTCTGCATGAAGTGATTCATCCACCAAGGACAGTTTGGCTTTGGGACCAGATGCAGGCTAGTGGTCTCTAAGCCTTCCCTGATAGGCATCCGAGAATAGGTTACCTCATTCCACAGTGGGAGCTTGCATTGCCTCCTGGAAGGTTCAGGGTAGGTCCATGTCTAGACTGATTACAAAAGCACCAACAAAACAAAACAAATACCTAACAACTTACCGAAGAGGCAGGAAAGCAAACAGTGCAGGGGAGGAGAACAATGCTTCTGTTGTGACAAGGCATCTTTGGGAGGAGGATAAAATTCCCGCACCCCAGGTTCTAATTTGGAAGGGCAACATTAAATGTCTTTAAGCAGGCCCTGGCTTGAATGAATTCATTTGGAAAGTCAATGTGTTTTGTTAGATAAGGGATTTTTTTTTCTAAAACTGCCACTAGGATCAAAATGAAGATCAGCATTAGCAACTCTGTCTGCCTGGGTGCAGGTTTCAGGAAGCAGGCCTTTACCCTAGCTCGAGCATCGAGCCATTTGTTATTTCTGCTAGTACGAAGTGATGAGATGTGTAATGTGACTGCCAAGGCCCTGACTAAGTCCAATTTTCTTTCCAGCTTCTCTTTCTGGTAAAGTCTTTATCCCAGGCGGTGTCAAGGTAAATGGTGAGTGTAGATGCATTGGTTACCTCTGGATAGGCAGTGTGAGCTGCACTAGCTGGTGGTAATGATATTTCTAGACAGGTACCACAGGATAGGGCTGGTAATGGGTTGTACTTTCTTATGTTCAGAGCTGTGGTTGTGGTAAGTCTGAAGAGTCTGTACCACTGATGCCTGAATAGGACTGTATCTGTCACGAGAGCCTGGAACCACATACATTTTTTTTGTTCTGTTTTGGAGTGGCAGGGTTTAAACCCAGGGCCTTAATGCATGTTAGCTAAGTACTCTCTCTCTCTCAATTCCCTATATCTCTCAGGGAATTGACTTTGAGGCAGGGTCTTATGATGTTATGTGGGTAGGCCTCCATCTCCTGATCCTTCAGCCTTTGCACTTAGATTGTTGAGATTATAGGCACATGCCATCATTCCTGGTCATATTATGGTTTTACAATTTTTTCTTATATTTATTTGTTTTATGTACACATACACACACCACACACACACACACACACACACACACACAGAGAGAGAGAGAGAGAGAGAGAGAGAGAGAGAGAGAGAGAGAGAGAGA